>NC_018391.1:404728-671889 GCF_000208865.1 Neospora caninum Liverpool
ACAGACAGCGACTATACCCTACACACATCAGACTACGCACAGGCATTTACATACCTGGATGTAAATACCTGTGATTTCACGACCTCTCCGCCCGACTTGTTCGCGTTTCTGACGCGACCGTCTCGTGTGTCTCCACCCCGCCCCCCTTGCTGTACGTTACTTCTTGCCTCTGGTGCACGATGCGTTGCTCCTGATTGCGGCTGTCATCATCTACATCCGCTCCCCCCGATGCACACAGAACCCCCCCATCCCCCTTTGACGCCCTATCTAGGTAGTCGACCGCCGAAGAAGGCAACACCGAAACACGCGCGAGTTTGACACAAATTCTGCTTCTTCCTTCTCCTTCCCCTCTCCCGCCAAACTCTCTAGAGGGTGAACCACGACTGGCGCACCCGCAGAGGATTAGAAAAGAACAAAGGGTGAAACGGACGTTGCATTGTATGTGACATGCTGTTACGCCGTTAAGTGCAGCTGGTGCCACTAGGGAGGTGCCGAACAAACGATATTATTTACGAATAGATACAGAAACGTCTTTTCGATCACTGTCGTCGAGGCTTAATAACTCCTGCGTAAAGCATCGTGGCAGTCCTGTTCAAGTCACCAGCGAGGTTATATCGCTTTGCAGTCTCTCTATGCTTTCTCCTATAGGCCGGTCAAGCCTCCAGAGCAGTACACTTGTGTGCACTACAATTTACTTCTTGGGAAATATTGGAATCACTCCTTCAACTCAAACCGCAAATGTTTTCACATACATCAGAGTCGCATGCGTCCATGTGCCCATTATGAGGGGAGACATAGACACAGATAGACAAAAATGGACTTTTCTTTGGTGACGATAAACCCGGGTGGCCTTCACTTCACAGACATTTCCCTATATATATATATATATATATATATATATGAATACATAAATTTGGCATTGTACGACCGCAGCATGCACCTGTCTGCGGATGAATTTATGAGTATGGGGTGCCTGTCTAGGCAGCTGTCTATCGTAGACGTTGACTCCGAGGCTCAGCAAGAACCACCACAGCGAGGAACATGATTTGTAACCTTGCAGAAAGTATTCCTTCCCCCTTAGCACGATAAAAGGAACAATCGCAGCGACAGAAGGGTCGGTCCGAAACGAAGCAACACACCATAGACGCGAAACTCGTTGACTGGTGTCGACAACAAAAAACTCACAAAAAATTCCAGCAATCCCTACCACCCAGACTCTGCCTAGAACAGGGAACCAGCAAGAAGCCCCGCCACGGCGCGAGCGCCCGAGGCAACAGCCGCCACCTGCAGAGTGGATATCGCGGAGGATGGGACGTTCGATGCTCTAACCGTTACGAGTACATTGCAGTTCGATGTTTTCGCACCACCAAACGTATCAGCAACAGACTCAGGATCTGATTTCGTTGCGGATGTACTCTTTGGAACACATCCCAAGCGGAGTTTCTGATCCTCGACCGGAAATCCGGATTCGGGGATCGTCAGTGTGACCGAAGATTTCTCCCCGTCCTGCTTCACCCAACTCTCCTCAAACATGGGGAGAACGTCGACATATTTCTTCGCTGTGCAGTCATCCAAATTTCCATCGTCGGGTGCACAATAATGAGTGGTCGTGATTTCAGGCATTAGGGAACCGACTCTACCACAATCGATGGTCACAGCGTTTTTCTCTGCTGTGAGCTCGACCTCCAAGGCGTTTGTGTTGCTGTTTTGACCGTAGGCACAAGTGACAACGTTGTTGGTTTCGGAAGAAGGTCTCGCTTCCACATGTACCGGCACTTTGCACGAAACTGTAGCGGCACGAACTTGCGCGAGAGTTGGCGTGTTCTCCTTACAGCCGACGAAGAATGGCTTGTCTGTGAAAGGGAGATCGTCCTGAGTTAACGTCAGGGTCCACGTTTCGCCGGTTTTGGGAGTTCGAGATCTTGATTCCTTTACCCACGCCACATCGTTGCTAGTCCCGAGAAGGTCTTGCAGTGGGACCTCAGTGCCTTCAGAACCTTGAGCTTCCCCGAACTTGCAATTGTTTGCACTACCAGCCTGATTAGGGTCACACACGTTAGTTAGGTCTTCGGGCACGGCGCCGTTGTTCTCACCAGAGCAATCTAATGTAGCGGTGAGATTGTCTCTGGACAATGTCAACGCGGTAGCTCCTGCCTGGGAAGCCGTATGAGCAGTGTTTTGTACCAACTCACACCGGGCCACTTGCCCCTTAAATGTTGGTCCATTCTGGGTTTTCCCGGAGCGACCGAGTTGCGCAGTCTGAGTCAGAGGCACTTCCTGCAATGTTTCTGCACCAGCCTGCCCGACAGACAAAAGTACAACTCCACCCAGGCAAACCGCCATCAATTTGCTGGCCCTGGACCTGAACCCTCCACCAAGTTGGCCGATCCGCTGAGACCTCGCCATTGCATAGACACTCGATACCCGTTTTTTGCCGAAAAAACATCGAACAAAAGAACAGTACACGCAAAACAAACGACCAACACACAGCAACCACATGGAATTCCAGATTTCGAGGACTTTTTTTTCTTGTAAAACGCAGCAAATCTGCAGAACCCCCTGTTACGGGCTGTCCAGGCGCATGTTGGGGATCTGAAACCCCCTGGGTGCCCTGTCGATAACCCCCCGCGGAGAAATGTTTCTTGCCTTGCTGCTTCTCGCCGGACTCGGGTTCCCCGCGCACAAGCGCGATCGACGTATGATCCTTGCCTATTTGTTCTTCGCGCTAGTTTTAGGGGTGAACGTCTTTTAACAAGAGGGATGTTGGCACTCTTCTGATAGGTTTCGGTCACATTCATTTGCTTTCTTCGACTGCTTCCACGGTTCGGTTCAAAGGACGGGACGGACTACGCGCAGTGACAGAACCCGTGTATTACAAGACAAGAAGTGAGGAATGTCTCATTGACTCGAAGAATCGTGAGCAAAACAGAAACGTTTCTGTTCAACATGTGGGCGCCGCAGTCGAGTCTCAACGGCAGAGGCGGATTCGTTCGCTCCTTCAACTGCTGCATATGCTCATGGGTTTTACGTAGCTTCTGCCAGAACAGCACGGAGCGCGCGGGGCACTTGACGGAAGAGCGGTTGAGTGGTGGCTGAAGTGGGAGTGAGGTCCACACAAAATACGGAGAGAAGGTGAACATGGAATTCCAGGGTGGCTCTTGCAAATGTTTGTTACGTATGTGTCTCACATGAGAAGGGAGGCCCTCACAGTTGCCAGAGGAAAGCACCGAAACAGGAGGCGGGAGCGTCGCCATGTCTTGTGGCGTTAAAAAGCCGGAACGGGATGTTCCACATGGGGAGGGGGTTGTATGATAGATACCATGCCCTACTATTCTGCATTGATTACGTGGAAATAAACCTCGGTGTGAATAACACGCACTTGACTTACAGTTCAGGTTCTACGAGATTCTTGGCCTACAACGCAGCGGGAGAAAACCCCAGGAAGACTTCGTAAGTGAGAACCATGGTGGGCCATTTGCGCGCTTCCTTTCCTTCGCCCCCTCCTCCGGAATCGGAAGTTGACACACGTGTCGCTTGTAGGCATCCGCTGTTCCGAATCCCAGTGGCGGAGGACAGCGAGCTACACATCTTAGGCCGATTGGTGCGACCCTCGCGTATAATGGGGTAACGCGTTTCGTAGAGATGAATATCAAACTCGAAATCCTTTGTGTCCCAAAGCGCGTGTTCCCTACAGTTACCTCTTTGTGGGTTCGGGACATCCAAAGGACCACAAGCTGCGCTCGCTCATTCCTATGCAACATCAAAACCGCCACTTTACCACCCGACGTCGCTCTAACAGTGTCGCTAATTTACAAGGTTACGTTGTTGTCTCTCGACAGTTCTGCTCCTGTGTTTTGTACGCTAGAGAGTAGAGACCCTTATGAATACCCACATACAAGCACAAAGAGGAAGGTGCTGATGCACGGATGTGCATCACGTTGGGATCCCTTACGGTCGTCGAGAGTGTCAGAGTCGAGGCAGTGCGTATCTGTTCAGCCTGTGTCTATAACGCACCAGCGTGCCCCGTTGTCACACCCATTATTCGTGGGATTGCGTGTGCTGTAAGGGAGCAGTGTCTACGGTTCCAATCAATCTTGGTCCATGGGAGAGGGTCGCCCCTTCTCTGGCAAAGCAATTCATGTTCGTTCTCCCGGCGTACTGGGAGAAATCACAACGACCAGCCCATCCCCTCTCGCAAAACATACATTGAGGCAGGATATTGCCTCCTTTTATATTAGGGGCCCCCTCTGACTTCCTGTCTTAAGTTTCCCTGGAAGTGTGTATGTGTGTGTTTCACTTCGTAGCTGTAGATAGCAGGTAACGCAGTTTGGCGGCAGAAAAGTTGGTAACAGTACGCAGGTGAACCCGCAACTACGCAAGCGTATGCATATATATGCATAAGTAAACACATACGAATACGCATCGGCATATATGAATGCCCACATATATGAACGCTCACCTCTTTGTGTATATGCTGATACAATACACCTCGGTATAATGATTCTTGTCTCGTGCGCAACCTCTCTTGCCTATGGCTTCGCTCTTTCTTTTCACGGCAGAATGATAATTTCCTGTAAGAAGCAAATATGAGACTACACGATGTGAAGCAGTTGTTCCTTTCGAGAAACGCTGGTGCCGCTGCCGGTGTGCCGAACAAAAGAGATTATTTGAGCATGGAAGCATTTGTTCAAACGCAGCCGTCCAGGCTTAGTAACCCCAGCAAAATCGTTGTGACATTTCTCTTCGAGACACCTGGTGTTTACACCATGGTAGAGACTTGCTGTTCTATTCTTTGCAGGCGGACTTAGCCTCGAGTGCAGCACGCAGGAAATACAGTTTACTGTTTAACTTGGTACCACTCCCTGAAGGCACGCCGCAAACCTTCCCACACGAACCCACATCATATGCGTATACCTGTCGTATGTGGGCTGAGACATCCCCACATATTTACAGGCAAAAATGAAGATGTCCTCGGTGAGGATAAACCATGTGGAACCTTCAGTCCATATCCATTCTTAATACACTGGCTTGAGCACGCCATACGCCTGCACATAAATGGATGCATGCGTTGCAGGTGTGTGTCTGCGCAGCAGCCTTGTGTGGAATCTGGGGCTCACACTTGACAAGAATTGTCACATCGATGTCAATCACACGGAAACATACAAGTACAGAATGATTCCCTCTAGTCAATACATATAGGAAAAACAAACTGAAGCTGTAACCTCATCAGCAGCAACATGCAGCGAGGAACGCGAAGATCCGAAACAGGTGCCAACGGAATCAATCCCGAAAATATCCACAAAACCCTAGCGCCTTGACTCCGCTTAAAGGGAAAGAAGCCCTGCTACGGCGACTGCACCGGTGGCAACAGCTGCTTTTTGCAGAGAGGACGTTGCAGAGGAGGCGGAGTTCGCTGCTCTGATCTTCAAGATAACATTGCAGTTCGATGTTATAGCACCAAACTTATCACTATTACTAGCGTCGGCTTGCGCTTTCGAAATGGTATTGGGGACACATCCTAAACGGAGCGTCTGGTCCGCCGGCGGAAATCCGTCTTCTGGGATCGTAAGGGTGACAGAAGTTATATCTTGATCTTGCTGCACCCAACTCGCATCGAACATCGGGAGAGCATCAATATACTTTTTCGCTGTACAGGCATTCAAATCTGCATCGTCGGGTGCGCAGTACTCCGTCGACACGTTCGTGGAGCTCAGGTTACCCACGCTCCCGCACACGATGGTGACAGCGTTCTTCTCTGGTGTGATCTCAACCTCCAAGGCATTTTTGTTGCTGCTCTGACCGTAGGCACAAGTGACAACGTTTTTGGTTTCCGAAGAAGCTCTCGCTTCCACATGTACCGGCACTTTGCACTATTTGTCAGCGCTACTACTCGGAACGCTGTCACGTGATTGACACCCGATGAAGAAGGGCGTGTCCATTAAAGGAAGATCTTCCGTGGTTAATGTGAGGGTCCACTTTTGGCCGTTACTGTCACCTGATGTAGATGTTTGTTGCCACTTCACCGCTCTATCTGTCCCGAGAAGTGTTTGGAGTGTGACAGCTTTTGCTTCGTTGTCTTCAGGAGCTCCTGTCCCAAACTTGCACGTATTTTCAGTGTCCCTCCCATTGGGGCCACACACGGTTGTTAGGCCTTTTGGTACCGCAATATTGTTTTGACCAGAACAGTTTAAACCCGCGGTGAGAACATCTTTAGACAACACCAGCGTGGTAGTTGCGGCATCCACAACTTCATGCGAGTCTGATGTTAACACACATTTCGCAACATTGCCTTCGATTGCTGGACCAGTCTGTTGTTCCCCTGAGGCACTGGCGTGCAAATTCCGGTGTTGAAGCCCTTCACGGAATATGTCAGCAACTGCATGTTCGGCAGAGAGCAGTAAAACTCCACCCAGGCAAATCCCCATCATCTTGAACGCCTTCGACCTGAAGCCTCCATCGCGTCGCTGCGTTCTCCGCGTCCTTGCCGTTAGGCTTACACTCCAGATACTCATTTTAGAGGAATCCCCCAAAACAGAAACCATGCGGAAGAAGCGCAGATAAAACAGGAAGCGAATCCCATAATATCGTGGATATTCATTGCTTTCCTCCGGAACACATCCGCAGACCCAGGGAGTTCAAGGTTTACCGGCGGACACCGGAGTGCCAGTACCCCCCGGGTGTCCACCTCGAGCAACCCTCCGCTGCGAAAATTCAGCTTGTCTTGCTACCCGTTGGACGGCGGTTCAACGCTCACATTCGCGTGGAAGTATTGTCCGTGCCTTCTTCTTCAGTCAACCTTCTTCTTGTCGCGTCACCGGAGAAAACAGGTTTAACGAGAAAAGAAGTGGCGCTTTTTCATAGATTTTTGGGGCACATTTCTCTCTATATTTCAGCTTTCTGTATGCCGTGCTGCAAGGGACGTACAGGTGTTGGGCAGATGCTTGGGCAACGCTCGCAGTGCTGCAAGACAAGAACTGAGAAACGCACTGTAGCCTTCGAAAAACAGGAAATAGCAAACGCATTTCTGCGACACATTCGGGAGGCTAAGAAAAAGTAGCAACAGTGGCTACGGCCTTCTTGACTGTTTGAAAAGTGCATGTACACGTGGGTTATGACTAGCTGTTCCCATAACAACGCACAGGGCGATCTGCGCTTCACGAAAGCGACATTGAGTTAGGGGTGAGGTGGAAGAGATTTTGAGACAAAATACCGAGAGGAACAACATATGAAAGTCAGCAGCTCGTTATTGTGTTTGTTATGTACGTGTATACTTGGAGACGGGGGCTCTCGCAATTGCTAGAGGGATGGATTGACGCGGGAGGGCGGCGCGTCGCGATGCCTTGTGGGGTTAAATCTCTGGCGGAGGCTATTCGACATCGGATGGTGACATAGAGGGATACGTACCCTACACTCGTCTTATCCACTAACTACGTTGTAGGGCTTTCTGCTGAAGAATATAAGTGCCTTGAGTCGCAGCTGAGTCTCTGTTGTCTATTAGTTACAAGATGCCACGCAATTAACCGGGGGATGACGCACGGGGCGACCGCGACAGTGAGGACCCGTTCTGGGCTATCTGTGCCCTTCACCTCCTCTCCCTTCTCACAAGGCGAATTTAAGTGAAAAATCAAGCACGTATCTTGCAGGCGTTTGTGGGTTCGAATCCCATGAAAGGCGACAGCGTGCAATTCCTCTGTGCCAGCCTAGGGGTGCGATCCGAACCTGTAGCTGGGTGCCGAAATTGGTAGACTCAAACATCGAACTACGAGATCTACATTGTTGCAGAGCAAGCGTTGCCACTTCATTTTCCCGTTGAGGTTTCGGACAGCCAGAAGCCTAAGCTATGTTCACTCATATGCAACATGCAGGGCGCTGTTTCACCTCCTGACAATGCCGCGATTCTATCGCTGGTCATCAGCATACTTCGTTTTCTCTGTGGAGTCCTGCTCAGATGTGGTGTAAAGCTGAAAGTAGAGACGCAGATAAAGGCGGAGACAGGAGCACACAGTAGAAGATGGCAATGCACAGGTGCAAGGTACTTTCGAATTTTTTACAGTATACGGTGTACCACGAGGAGAGAAATGCTTTTTTGTTAAGCCCAGTTTCATGACTCAGATGCCTAGCCTGTATCCCCACAAATTATTCGTGGGACTCTGCATATGTGATTTGAGGACGCCCTTTCACACGTGCAATCGCCCCTGGGCCAGGGGGAGACTGGCCCCTTAGCTCCGGCGGAACCACGCTTGTTTGTGAACGGTGCCCCATACGCACTGGAACACAGTCACCAAAGCAGGCCACATACTCTCGAAATAGGGAGACGCTGCGCCGGGGTACTGCGTTCTTGTCCACTGGGGGGCCTTCCCTGTTTCTTGCCTCCCCCGGTCTGTTCCTATGTGCGTATTTTTGCCCTTAGCCATAGATACCGTGCAACAGGAAGATGGAAAAATGCAGGGACAGGGATAACCAGACGCTTGTGAACGTACGCCTAAACACAAACGAATACGTACACATGCATGCATTCGTAGACATAACGGAACACGCAGAGGCACCCGCAGGCCCATGCGTCTAAATATCTGTTGGTACACGACACCACGGTCAATTCATTCCGGTCTCCTACGTGACTCACTCGTACATCAATTCACCATTTTACTCCTGTCCCGTTTTCCTCGCCTCAGGTGCACCGCATGCTTTTCGTGGTCTCGGCTCTCTGTCTCGACGCCCACTCCCCACGACCCGCACAAAAGGCCCCTCCAGAGGCCGTCCCTCTGCAATCGATGACGAAAGTTGCGGGCACAGAACGCAGGTACTCTGCATCTCCCTTCTCCTTCCCGTCTCCCGCCAAACTCTCTGGAGGGCGGACCACGTCTGCGACTCCCGCAGAGGATCAGAGAAGAACAACAGACTGGACGTTGCAGGGTTCTTGAGGCGCAGTTGTTCCTTTCGAGCGCCAGAGGGGCCACTGGTGAGGTGACAGGTGACAGTATTCAACGAAAGATACGCAACAGTCTTTACACACGCAGTCGTTCAAGGCTAGCAACCCCCCTGTCAACGTCGCCCGCGAAATTTCGTTTCAAATAACCTGTGAGTTTACATCACGATTGAGGCTTGCGGTTTTCTTCTGTGTACGCTGGCCCCGTGTCCAGTGGAAAAACATCACATTTCGCTGTTTGCAAAAATTGGCATTACTCCCTCCACTCACGCCACCAATGACTCCACGGAACCAGGGGATATACGTATATCTGTTGTATGTAAGCTTTGATACACAGTCACCGATAGAGACAAAAAATGAATTGATTCTTGGTGAAGATAAATTAGCTCTTCGGCCCATAGCTGTTCATAGGAATAATCGTACTAGTTTGAGCCTACCGTGCGCGTGCTCGAAGATAATGTATGAACACAGGATGTCTGCCTGCGCAGCTGCTTGCGGGCTGTGACGCCCCTGGCTCGTCAAGAACCAACACAGCGGTGGACACAATATGGAAGCATCCAGCTGATGCCAAAAGGCCTCCTGCTACACACAACAAAGGAAACCAAGTCGGGGCATTACCCTCGTCTGAGACAAAGATCCTGCCAAACCGCTGAAGTCTTCTTCTTCTCCCTCCAAAAGTAAAACCCCGAACTCACCAGCAAACCCTACAACCCAGACTCCGCCTAGAACAGGGAACCAGAAAGAACCCCGGCGACGGCGACAGCGCCGGAGGCAACAGCCGCCGCTTGCAGGGTGGATACTGCAGACGATGGGGCGTTCGACGCTCTGACCGTCACGATAACATTGCAACTCGATGTTTTTTCTCCAAACGCTGTAGCAGTCTCCCCTCTGCTACTCAGCTTTGTCGAATCTGCCTTAGGAACACATCCCAAGCGGAGTTTCTGATCCTCGACCGGAAATCCGGATTCGGGGATCGTCAATGTGACTGAAGATTTCTCCCCGTCCTGCTTCACCCAACTCTCCTCAAACATCGGCAGAGCGTCGACATATTTCTTCGCTGTGCAGTCATCCAAATTTCCATCGTCTGGTGCACAGTAGTGAGTGGTCGTGATTCCAGGCATTAGGGAGCCGACGCTACCACACTCGATGGTCACAGCGTTTTTCTCTGCTGTGAGCTCGACCTCCAAGGCGTTTGTGTTGCTGTTTTGACCGTAGGCGCAAGTGACAACGTTGTTGGTTTCGGACGAAGGTCTCGCTTCCACATGTACTGGCACTTTGCAGGATGGCTCGGCGTTTTTTTCAACAACATTTTCACTCGATTGGCACCCAACGAGGAAGCGCTTGTCTGTTAAAGGAAGATCGCCCTCAGTGAAGCTGAGACTCCATGTTTCGCCGTTGCCTTCAGTTCTGGGTGTCGATTTTTCTTTTTTCCACTTCACATGTTCGCCTGCTCCGAGAAGTGTTTGCAGTGTGACCTCTTTGCCGCCGTTGCCTTGAGAACTATCTGCTGCTCCGAAATTGCACGTGCCGTCACTGGCCTTCTGGTTGGGGTCACAAACGTTCGCTAAATTACTTGGAACCGCAACGTTGTTTTGACCAGAACACTCTAATTTAGCTGTGAGATTCTCTTTGGATAATGTCAGCTCTGTAACTGGTGATTCCGCATAACCAACGGGGCCAGCCGTACTCAATTCGCATCTGGCGATTCCATTAGTGAATGTTGGACCAGACTGGCTGTTACCTGATTGGGGGGTATCTTGCGAATTCCGATGCTGAAGAACTTCGAGAAATTTGTCGGCAACGTCCTGTCCAGCAGAAAGCAGTACAACTCCACTCAAGCAAATCGCCGTCAACTTGGCTGCCATCGACCTGAAGCTTCCATAAAGTCGCCGCACTCCCTGAGTCATGCCCATTGTGCCGACACGCGAACGACTCGTTTCAAGAAGAACACTTTCAGCAAGCATACAACACACGCCAAAAGTATGACAATTTGCACAGTGGTCCTGAGGAATTTGAGATTAAATATATTTTTTATAGAATCAAGTCCGCAGACCTGGGCAGTTACGGCCTTTGAACGCGTCCATTGGTAGTCGGAAGCCCCTTGGATGCCCCGCCGATCAACCAACCCTCTGCTGCGACATCTTGTCTTGCAACTACCCGTCGGGCTAGGGTTCAGCGCGCACATACGCCTTCCAGGTCTCCTCCGTGCCTACTTCTGCTTCCGGCCTTGTTTTTGCCACTTTTAAGAGTGAAGGCATTCTACAATCAGGGTAATCGTATGATTTCCCTGGCTAATTCGATCCCATGCGTGTATTTTTTCCGTCTCCTTGCACGGCGCAGCACAACGGACGAGATGAATTACGCAGTAGCTGAGGCAGTCCCTCGCGCTACAAGACAGCTGGTGAGGATGCCTCATTGCCTCTGAAGAAGTATTGAAGGAACGAATTTCTTTTGCTGCTTGAACAAATGGAAATACACATGGGCGTGATTAGCTATGTCCAGAACACTACACACAGCGCCACCACCTTAACGGAGGAGCGATTTAGCGGTGGTGGAATTGATTGCGAGGACGAGACAAGATACGAAGAGCGTCTCCCCATGAAAATCAGAGGCGGCTTTTCAGAGATTATGTTACGTGTGTGTATCACATGAGGAGAGAGGGTCACACAGACGCTAGAGGGAAGGATTGACTTGGCGGGTGAAGCGTTACTGCTTAAAAGACGGGATTGGTTACTCGACATGGGAGGAGAGTTAGAATGATAGAAACAATAGGTTATTCTTTTGCAATGAGCAAATGACAGGGTATACTAGTGCAAATAGAAGTGACTAGCGTTACAGTTCGGGGTCAATTTGATTCTTGACAAGCACGTAACCCCGGAACAGCCCCGAGGCGACCATGCAAGTGTGGAGCCGTTCTGGACGATATACGCCCTTCTTGTCAGCCCCCCTTTCACACAGAGAATCTAGGTGAAAAAAACATAGGGGTATGTTTCGTAGGCGGCTGTACGTTTGAATCCCGTTAGTGGTGGAGAGTGTGGAACTTATCTGTGCAGGGCGTTTGGTGCGCTCCCCTCCTCCAGCTGGGAAATAACTGCGGTAAGTGACATCCAACTAAGTGATCCAACATTGATACTGAGCAATCATTCCCTCTTAATGTTCCTGGGGGGTTTTGTACACCAGGACACCTGCAAGGTACGTTCACTCATTCGTATGCAACATGCAAAACGATTCTTTATCCCTCAACAATGCCGCATTTCTGTCACTAGGGCAAGAGAATATTTCGTTGTCGCTGTAGCACTGCTTCTTTGCTGTGGAACGTTGAGATGAGAAAGACAGAGGAAGACCAACATAGGAACACACAGAGGAAGGCCGTGACGCATGGAAGAGGGCCACGTTCGGAGCTTGCAGACTCTACGGAAGTGGCAGAAGGAAGTATTAACTGGTTCTGCCGGTTATCTCCACGCATTACAAGGGCCTCTATACGACGAACTTCCTCTCGGGACCCAGTGAACTATAACGAAGCTATGAGTACTAGCATGAGTGCACTCTACGTTGGCCCGTAGACACACGAATGGGTATAGCATGTGTATCTCTGCTACAGTCGCCTATTGCGAATAGTTGCGCAGGTGCTTAACACGAACCAACGCAGTTATGAAGACAATATGGAAGCAACCAGGAGAGAGAACCCTCGATGACAAACCGTCGTCAAAAACAAAATTCAAACAATAACGGCAAACATTCTGAATTCGCGGAAACAGCGCGCAACTAGAAACTCTCCATAAACCCAAGGACAGCCAGTTCGCCTACAGGGAGCCAGCAAGAAGCCCCGTCACGGCGACAGCGCCGCAAGCAACAGCCACCACTTGAAGAGACGATATTGCAGATGAAATGGCGTTCGATGCTCTAACCGTCACCATAACATTGCAGTTCGATGTTTTCGCATCAAACGAATCAGCACTAGACCCCGCGCCACCCTTCGCATCCGAGGTATTCTGAGGAACACATCCCAAACGGAGTTTCTGATCCTCCACCGGAAATCCGGACTCGGGGATCGTCAGGGTGACAGAGGATTTATCCTCGTCCTGCTTCACCCAACTCTCCTCAAACATCGGCAGAGCGTCAACGTATTTCTTCGCTGTGCAGGAATCCAAATTTCCATCGTCGGGAGCACAATAGTGAATAGTCGGGTTTTCAGGCAGGGGGGAACCGACGCTACCGCACTCGATGGTCACAGCGTTTTTCTCTGCTGTGAGCTCGACCTCCAAGGCGTGTGTGTTGCTGTTTTGACCGTAGGCACAAGTGACAACGTTGTTGGTTTCAGAAGAAGGTCTCGCTTCCACATGTATCGGCACTTTGCACGAATCTGTAGCGCCAGCAAGTTTCCCCGGAGATCGCGTTTTCGCCTTACAGCCAACGAAGAAAGGCTTGTCTGTTAAGGGAAGATCGCCCTCAGTTAAGCTGAGGATCCATGTTTCGCCGCTGTTTTCAGCTCTGCCTGTCGATTCTTGTTTTTTCCACTTCACATGTTCGCCTGCCCCGAGAAGGTCTTGCAGGGTGGCTTCCATTCCTTCAGAAGCGCTTGCTGTCCCGAACTTGCACTTGTCCGCACTGTCCTTGCCGTTGGGGCTACACACTTTTGTTAGATTTTCTGGCACCGCAGCATTGTTTTGACCAGAACAGACTAATGTAGCGCTGAGGTTCCCTTTGGACAACGTCAACGCTGTAGCCCCTGAATCCGTATGGTCTTGCGAGCCTGTGGTTGTCAACACACACTTGGCGACACCCTCCTGGAATGTTGGTCCAGTCTGGGTCCCCCCGGAGACACTATCTTGCAAACTCCGATAGTGAATCCCTTCAAGAAACGCCTCCGCATTGCTCTGCCCGGCGGAAAAAAGCACAACTCCACCCAGGCAAACCGCCATCAACTTGCTCGCCCTGGACCTGAACCCTCTACCGAGTCGCGGCATTCTCTGCGTCCTCGCCATTGCGCCGACACTCGAGAGACTCTGTTGTGAAAAATCTCCGAAAAGAAACCACACAGAAAAACTGGTGGAAGAAAGACCCAGCAAAAACCGGGGGCAAATACAGAGAACAAGGATGCCTTTCGAACAGATAAAATCCACAGGGCAACTGGTTACAGGCTTTCCATGCGTACGTTGGGGGTCAGAACCCCCTGGGTATCCTTGCCGATCAGCCCTCAGCTGTGAAAACGATTCTTGCCTTGCGGCAGCTTGTCGGGCTCCGGTTCAGCGCGCACGCCCGCTCTCGAAATTCCCTCCGTACCGTCTCACCTTTTCAGCCTTGATATGGCGACTTTGAGGACTGCAGGTCTGCTAACGTGAGGAGAAGGCATCTTCCTTAAATGTCACTCCCTCATTCCTTCGTTTTTTTTTTCTTCTTCGTGTACGGCGCGGTTCTTTCGCGCACCACCGAAAGTGAGGCATCCAATGTTGCCTTCGAAAAAACATACAAGAATCAGGATTTTGTTGTCGATGTCAGAGGCTCGACATAATTCGGATAGCGGCTGCGGAGTGTTCGTTCGTTGCATGGTCACCTCAATGCACACATGGGTTCAGTGTGGTTTTTCCATAGCAAGACTTGTTGAGCCGACCCCAATGGACGAAAGAGAGAGTGAGTGCAGAAGGAAGTAGCAAATTGTTTGAGACAAGATGCTGAGACGGACCTCACATGATAATCAGCTGTGGCTTTCCAGTCTGTTTTTTAAGGGTGTGAGTCATATGAGAAGGGGAGTCACAGAGTTGCCAGAGGCACGGCTTGAAGAAAGGAAGCGGGAGCGTCGTGGTGTTTTGCGGAGTAAATCATCTGCAAACACCGACAATGCGGAGGATAGAAGGATTGGTGATATTCTGAAATGGAATTGACCATTAGCTACACGGTAGGGTATCTGTAGATGCATATCACATGACACCACATTGTGCATCTCCCTGAGTCAGGGAGTACATCGAACCGGATTGGTTCTATGCTTCTCATAAACCAACAGTGTTGATGACTACAGCTTCCAAGCAAACACCGAGACCGGTAGGATATTGAAATCCACCACTCTTAGCTGTCTTAAGCAGTCCAGTGGGGTGGTGGCGTCCAGAAATCACAACGAACTTGGTTGTCTGTATCTCGTAACTGGAGTCATATGCGATCGCAAGCATGAGATTCGGTAAAGTGTTTAGCAGATTGTCCATGGCGATAACTGTAGGTACCTAGATACACATGTCAAAGAGGAGAGAAATGTGAACAGACACGTATATGTGGAGTGAAAGGATGAAATAATGGAAAGTGCTCTGCTGCTACGACCGAAGAAAAGACTAGAATATCTTAAGAACTTGTTCATTTTGTGCAGCAGCCGTGTCACGCACGAAGTGCACAACATACGGTCACAAGGAACAACCATTTCAAACGCATCCATCAATTTTGAGGAGCTTTTGAAAATCCTCGTGTCTTTGAATTTCAATGCCACCGGCGAAGGACATTGCACACGCTGGAAGTGTGCACTTTCTTCTCTGCAACGACAAGCGTGTGTCCTGCACTACAGCATGCATGAAACTACAACACAGTTCTTGAACACACTGGTTGTCGCCTCTTCAAAATCAGGCGAAAAGTGATGCCACATCAAACACTGTCACATACGTGCATGGTTTGTACGCTAGCGGAGAAATCGTTGCACATCTACACAAGGATGAAGCGTCTCTGGGCAGCGATATATCGGGTAGATCCTTTAGTCCATATCCATTCAAACAGCTACTGGCATGAGTTCACCATACACATACCCGTAAAAAAGTGTATGGGTATAAACCCTCTGCACACCAGGGCCCTGCTGTGGACTGTGCGCCACGTTCTTATCACGAACCAACATTGCAATGAACCGGGTACGAAACCTTGCAGGGAGAATTTCTTCCTGCCTACGATCAACAAACCGAACAATATCACAAATACAACATCTTCAGAATCAAAAGGCAAACTGGGACAAAGACGCTCAGCAGCAGATGCCGACAAAAGACAACCAACGAGGTTCCACCAAGCATTTGTACCCTCCTTCCACCTAAAGGGAACCAGCAAGAAGCCCCGCCACGGCGACAGCGCCGGAGGCAACAGCCGCCGCTTGCAGAGTGGATACTGCAGATGATGCGGCGTTCGACGCTCTGACCGTCACCATAACATTGCAACTCGATGCTGTTTCTCCAAACGCCGTATCAGCCTGCCCTCCGCTAGCCACCCTTGTCGAATCTGCCTTGGGAACACATCCCAAGCGGAGTTTCTGATCCTCCACCGGAAATCCGGACTCGGGGATCGTCAGGGTGACAGAGGATTTCTCCCCGTCCTGCTTCACCCAATTCTCTTCAAACATCGGCAGAGCGTCAACGTATTTCTTCGCTGAGCAGGAATCCAAATTTCCATCGTCGGGAGCACAATAGTGAATAGTCGGGTTTTCAGGCAGGGGGGAACCGACGCTACCGCACTCGATGGTCACAGCGTTTTTCTCTGCTGTGAGCTCGACCTCCAAGGCGTGTGTGTTGCTGTTTTGACCGTAGGCACAAGTGACAACGTTGTTGGTTTCAGAAGAAGGTCTCGCTTCCACATGTACCGGCACTTTGCACGAACCTGGAAGATCTCTTTCATTCTCGTTACTCTGCTTACAACCCACGAAGAAGGGTGTGTCCTTCAAAGGAAGATCGTCCTCAGTTAACGTCAGGGTCCACGTTTCGCCGGTTCCGAGAGTTCGAGATCTTGATTCGTTTGCCCACGCCAGCTTTTTGCTAGCCCCGAGGAGTTCGTCCAGTGGGACCTCCGTGCCTTCAGAAGCGTTAGCTGTCCCGAACTTGCACTTCTCTGCATCGATATGCGCTTGGAGGCTGGCAGAGGTCTGCTTTGGTTTACACACTGTTTGTAAGCCTTGCGGTACGGCAACATTTTTGGCACCAGAACAATCTAATCTGGCAGTGAGATTCTCTGTAGACAACGTCAGCGCGGTAGCTGTAGTTTGTTCACCTTTAGCCTGATTTTCTCCCGAAAGCGTACACGTGGCGACGCCATCTTTGAATGTTGGACCACTCATGGTGCCTGCTCCACGTGCATCTTGCAAACCCCGATTGTGAATCCCTTCAAGAAAGTTGTCTGCAGTAGCATGCCCGGAACAAAAAATTACAACTCCACCCAGGCAAATCCCCATCAGCTTGCTCGCGCTGGACCTGAACCCTCCACCGAGTCGCGGCATTCTCTGCGTCCTCGCCATTGTGCAGGCACTCGAGAGACTCTATTGTGAAAAACTCTCGGAAGACCCACAGACAAAAGAATGGTAGATAAGAAACGCAGAGAAACCGGGGGGAAAACACACAGAGCAAGGATGCCTTTTGGACAGATAGAATCCACACGCCAACTGGTTACACGCTTTTCACGCGTACTTTGGGGGTCAGAACCCCCTGGGTATCCTTGCCGATCAGCCCTCAGCTGCGAAAACGATTCTTGCCTTGCGACAGCTTGTCGGGCTCCGGTTCAGCGCGCACGCCCGCTCTCGAAATTCCCTCCGTACCGTCTCACCTTTTCAGCCTTGATATGGCGACTTTGAGGACTGCAGGTCTGCTAACGTGAGGAGAAGGCATCTTCCTTAAATGTCACTCCCTCATTCCTTCGTTTTTTTTTCTTCTTCGTGTACGGCGCGGTTCTTTCGCGCACCACCGAAAGTGAGGCATCCAATGTTGCCTTCGAAAAAACATACAAGAATCAGGATTTTGTTGTCGATGTCAGAGGCTCGACATAATTCGGATAGCGGCTGCGGAGTGTTCGTTCGTTGCATGGACAACTCATTGCTCACATGGGTTCTGTGTAGCTTCTTCCATAACAAGACTTGGTGCGCCGGCCCCAATGGACGGAAGAGCGATTGAGTGCAGAAGGAAGTAGCAAATTGTTTGAGACAAGATGCTGAGACGGACCTCACATGATAATCAGCTGTGGCTTTCCAGTCTGTTTTTTAAGGGTGTGAGTCATATGAGAAGGGGAGTCACAGAGTTGCCAGAGGCACGGCTTGAAGAAAGGAAGCGGGAGCGTCGTGGTGTTTTGCGGAGTAAATCATCTGCAAACACCGACAATGCGGAGGATAGAAGGATTGGTGATATTCTGAAATGGAATTGACCATTAGCTACACGGTAGGGTATCTGTAGATGCATATCACATGACACCACATTGTGCATCTCCCTGAGTCAGGGAGTACATCGAACCGGATTGGTTCTATGCTTCTCATAAACCAACAGTGTTGATGACTACAGTTTCCAAGCAAACACCGAGACCGGTAGGATATTGAAATCCACCACTCTTAGCTGTCTTAAGCAGTCCAGTGGGGTGGTGGCGTCCAGAAATCACAATGAACTTGGTTGTCTGTATCTCGTAACTGGAGTCATATGCGATCGCAAGCATGAGATTCGGTAAAGTGTTTAGCAGATTGTCCATGGCGATAACTGTAGGTACCTAGATACACATGTCAAAGAGGAGAGAAATGTGAACAGACACGTATATGTGGAGTGAAAGGATGAAATAATGCAAGGTGCTCTGCTGTTACTACCGAAAATACGACTAGAAATGTTAAGAACTTGATCGTTTTGTGCGGCAGCCGTGTCGCGCGCGCATTACACAACATACGGTCACAAGGAACAACCATTTCAAACGCATCCATCAATTTTGAGGAGCTTCTGAAAATCCTCGTGTCTTTGAATTTCAATGCCACCGGCGAAGGACATTGCACACGCTGGAAGTGTGCACTTTCTTCTCTGCAACGACAAGCGTGTGTCCTGCACTACAGCATGCATGAAACTACAACACAGTTCTTGAACACACTGGTTGTCGCCTCTTCAAAATCAGGCGAAAAGTGATGCCACATCAAACACTGTCACATACGTGCATGGTTTGTACGCTAGCGGAGAAATCGTTGCACATCTACACAAGGATGAAGCGTCTCTGGGCAGCGATATATCGGGTAGATCCTTTAGTCCATATCCATTCAAACAGCTACTGGCATGAGTTCACCATACACATACCCGTAAAAAAGTGTATGGGTATAAACCCTCTGCACACCAGGGCCCTGCTGTGGACTGTGCGCCACGTTCTTATCACGAACCAACATTGCAATGAACCGGGTACGAAACCTTGCAGGGAGAATTTCTTCCTGCCTACGATCAACAAACCGAACAATATCACAAATACAACATCTTCAGAATCAAAAGGCAAACTGGGACAAAGACGCTCAGCAGCAGATGCCGACAAAAGACAACCAACGAGGTTCCACCAAGCATTTGTACCCTCCTTCCACCTAAAGGGAACCAGCAAGAAGCCCCGCCACGGCGACAGCGCCGGAGGCAACAGCCGCCGCTTGCAGAGTGGATACTGCAGATGATGCGGCGTTCGACGCTCTGACCGTCACCATAACATTGCAACTCGATGCTGTTTCTCCAAACGCCGTATCAGCCTGCCCTCCGCTAGCCACCCTTGTCGAATCTGCCTTGGGAACACATCCCAAGCGGAGTTTCTGATCCTCCACCGGAAATCCGGACTCGGGGATCGTCAGGGTGACAGAGGATTTCTCCCCGTCCTGCTTCACCCAATTCTCTTCAAACATCGGCAGAGCGTCAACGTATTTCTTCGCTGAGCAGGAATCCAAATTTCCATCGTCGGGAGCACAATAGTGAATAGTCGGGTTTTCAGGCAGGGGGGAACCGACGCTACCGCACTCGATAGTCACAGCGTTTTTCTCTGCTGTGAGCTCGACCTCCAAGGCGTGTGTGTTGCTGTTTTGACCGTAGGCACAAGTGACAACGTTGTTGGTTTCAGAAGAAGGTCTCGCTTCCACATGTACCGGCACTTTGCAGGATGGCTCGGCGTTTTTTTCAACAACATTTTCACTCGATTGGCACCCAACGAGGAAGCGCTTGTCTGTTAAAGGAAGATCGCCCTCAGTGAAGCTGAGACTCCATGTTTCGCCGTTGCCTTCAGTTCTGGGTGTCGATTTTTCTTTTTTCCACTTCACATGTTCGCCTGCTCCGAGAAGTGTTTGCAGGGTGACCTCTTCTTTGCCGTCGTTGCCTTGAGAGCTGTCTGCTGCTCCGAAATTGCACGTGCCTTCACAGCTCCTCTGTTGGGGTCACAAACGTTCGCTAAATACTTGGAACCGCAACGTTGTTTTGGCCAGAACAAACTAATTTAGCTGTGAGATTCTCTTTAGACAACGTCAGCGCCGCAGCTGTAGTTTGTTCACCTGTAACCTGATTTTCTCCCGAAAGCGTACACATGGCGACGCCATCCTTGATTGTTGGACCACTCATGGTGCCTGCTCCACGTGCATCTTGCAAACCCCGATTCTGAATCCTTCCCAAAGAGTTGTCTGCAATAGCATGCAAGGAAGAAAAAAGTACAACTCCACCCAGGCAAATCGCCGTCAACTTGCTCGTCCTGGACCTGAACCCTCCACCGAGTCGCGGCGTTCTCTGCGTGTTCGCCGTTGCGCCGACACGCGAGAGACTCTGTTGTAAAAAAATCTCGGAAAAGCAATAACACACAGACGAATGGTAGATAAAACGTGCAGCAAAACCCCGGGAAAAATACAGAGACCAAGGATACCTTTTGAACGGATAGAATCCACAGGCCAACTGGTTATAGGCTTTCCACGTGTACGTTGGGGGTCAGAACCCCCTGGGTATCCTTGTCGATCAGCCGTCAGCTGCGAAAACGGTTCTCGCGTTGCGACAACTTGTCGGGCTCCGGTTCAGCGCGCTCACACGTGTTTATATCCTTCGAGCGGTCCTTTGAGTTCACCCATCTTCGTACTAGTCTTTGAAGTGAGGCTGTGATAATGAGGGGAGAAATGGAATTTTTTGATGGATTTCGGGGTGATATCTTTGACTTTTCAACTCTCTACGTGGCCCGATTCCAGGGATGCCATCAACGTGGCCCGATACCAGGGATGCCATCAACGTGGCCCGATTCCATGGATGCCCTTCATCTACGGAAGTGCTACGATTTCTCTCGCGTTCCGAGACAAGAAGTGAGAGATGTGCCATTTCCATTTCCTTTGAAAAAGAGTGGAAGAAAAAATATACGTTTCTGCTCCGCATTTTGGAGAACAAGTGAATTTTTCAACGTCGACTGTGAATGTCTTCCGTTGTTTCAATAGCTGCAAGTACACAAGTATTCTGATTCGGTGGCACCGGAACGAGACAGCAAGCGCTGCACACCTGAGTGATTTACGGGCGGTGGAAGCGGAGCGTCATCGAGCCTCGATACTGAGAAAAGCGTCAAATGGCTATCGGCGACGAGTCTTCGATGTGTCGGTTAAATTGCATGTCTCCAATGAGAAGCTATGACCACACAGTCGCCAAAACCAGGTGGTGACGCGGGAGTGGGAGAGCTGCGTCGTTTCTTGTGGCGTTGACAGTATGAAAGATACCACTCGACGTGGAAGAAATGTCGCTTGTACCCAATACTACTACTGGGTATTAGTTACGCGACAGGTTGTATTTTGCCAGCTGCATATGACGCGACACAGGTGTGGATCGCCTAGCGACAAAGTGTGCAGCAAGCACAGAAATCCAGGCGGCCGACGAAGACAGAACTTTGTCTAGAATTTTTGTGTCCGTCGTCGCATTCCCCGTATCACAGCACGAATTTGGACAGAACCGTAGGCAAGTTTCTTTGCATTTTTCTGCAGGGTCGCAACCAATTACGCATGGAAACTGTGCAATTCGTACGTGCAGGGGGAGGCGTTGTATTCACAACATGTGAGTTGGCGACGCATTTATCGAATTTTTGGCATCCGCCTCAAACATCCCATAATACTGCGAAGCATGGGCTCCTTTTAATACCTACGTCGTAATTTTGGATTTCCAGTAGTGTGCATGCTACGCTGACTCATTCCTAAGTAATGTGCAAACCGCCGCTTTATCACTAGACTTTACGCACTGCTGTCTCTAGCTTAAAAGGGGCTTCATTGTCTCTCGCGAGCTCGACGCCTGTCTCTTGTGCAATTGAGAAGCAAGTATCAGGCAGACCAAGATAGTGTATAACCGGGAGATGGTGGCGTGCAGATGCAAGCGAGGTACAAACACGTTAAATCTGAGCGGGATGATACACACAAAACATTGCCCATTTGCTTCACTGCGCTCTTGACGCCGCGACGAAGGGGCCTCCATTTACTCAACTTGTTTGTAACGTCATGTCTGAGGTGGCAAACACGGTTAAAAAAGCCCATTAATAGATTAGTGGAAACAAGGAAGAAGTTTCAGGCACCTGTTTGCTGAAAAGAGAGAAAGCCATTCGAGAAAGGTTGTAGACTGAGACTTTTAAATCGCCAGTCCCAGACAGGGACAAAGACAATTTCGAGGCTGTGGCACCCTTTGTTCACGGTGTGGAAATTTGAGTTCGTCCGAAAGGCATATTTTGTGTGACTTTCTTGATCTACGAATACTTAAGGCTGGTGATCCCAACATTTTCTGTGACGTGCTGCGGCTTATTATTCTGAAGGCCCGTTCCAACCAATGTAGAACTTTCATTGTTCTCTGTCTCTAGTGTTTGAATCTTCGACACAGGCTTGGCGCCAATTTCTCGGGGCATGATGCATCATTTCGTTGCCGGTCACTAAATAGGCGATCTAGAAAAGGGCTGGAATTGAACGTTCGAGTTACAAAAACTGGTCAGTTGCCTGTAGTCCCCCGGAAGGTTAATCTCAGTTTTCGTAGCCGACTGTTAGTTGAGATGTTTCTCATGTGCAACCTCACCATTTGGCGGTTTTGAGATTGATGATGCCGTGCTAGCTATCTTGTTGACAGGAGCGGAAACATAGTCTGCATTAGAATACCACATTCAGAAGTAGACGAATACTCGCGTGCACTGAAGTGTACAAATATGCCTGCTTCTGCGTACATTTGGACATTCCCTGTGAATCATGTCACCGTAATTCCGTAGTGACTCCAGCACATTCCTGTCCATCTCTCTGCCTGATTCGTTTTCCAGGGAGCTGCTTCAGTGCAGTTCATTAACAGCGATAAGTGTGAAATTCAAGGTGCCTTGTTGAGGAAAGAAACAAAACAACAGCGAAAAATATTATGTATTTGTCTGTCGTGAACGACTGCATAGCCAGATTCCATTTCCATGTACCGGCGGACACACAAGGCTCTAGAGTGTCAAGCGACAGACCAGTTGAATCGAATTCTCGCAACTGGATTAATAGCAGAAGGGAAGTGATACTTTGGACTGTGTAGTAACGAAGCGCTCACGAAAGTGTTCCAAAGCGTAAAGTATTTTCCTGTTCACCTGGTGGGACCTAGATTGCCGCATGCGGAACTGATCGAACGCCGGAAGCCTGCTGACGGTATTAGGCCACTGAGACCTAACTGTTTGACAGCGCCGCTGACCTCTCGTCGGAGGCAAAGAAGTCTGAGCGTGGAGCCGAACACATCGCAGGGAAATTCAGATGCTCATGTAATAACTCCCCCACGCAGGCCGTGTGTAGGAAAGCTGGCCCAAGCCTGTGTGACGAAATCTGAAGCAGGCTTGTTCAGATTAATGACACATACATATACGCATCATTGCAGAACCCGATTTGCACAAACCAAAGTGTCTCCATTCTTGTGCACAGTGCACTACACTCGCGCGGTTCTTCTTAATGTAATGCACAACAGCAAACGGTGACTGTGTCTCTCGTACGATATTCCTAGTCGTCCTCGAGTGTTGCCATGTATATTTCAGATAGAAAATGCATGTGTGTATACACTCAAAAGAGATGTGTATCGAAAGAGAGCCAAGCAAAGCAAGAGCTGAAGGGTGGCCGCGGTGGAAGTAGTCGTGATGGCAGTCGACATCTGTTCGAGGAAGCACAAGAGCTTCTTCCAAAGATAATTTTCTGGAAAACCTAAAGTTCGCACGTTTGTTTGCCTTGTGGCCCCTCACCTTCGAAGCTCAAGAGCCTCCATTGCTTCTGCCTTCCTGAGCTCTTCAATGGATTCAACAACCGAGCTGGCGGCTAAACGCCCTGCTTTTCGCTTCTCCTTTATTAATTCTTCTTTCCGTTTACGGGTGAACTCCGTGATCTGCTTTTTGGCGTCACTCTAGCGGCGCACAAGACTCCGAAAGAAGACTTCACTACTCAAAATAAAGAAGCTAAAATCCACGAAAAACGCGAGACAATGCCTCCCTACTTTGTGTGCTCATACCCATATATCGCGTGTTACAGAAAGCTGGTATCTGGACAAGAAAATCTGTATCTGTTTGGGTGTTCCACCACCTATTTTTATATATGTGTTTCGTGCTTTCTTCATATGCTAAGGTTTAATAATTGCATGTGTCAGGGGGACAGCTCAGACACCGAAATAAAGGATGCACATTTTTTGCGAGCAACCCCAGACAATCACTACTCACCCTGCCTACTGTCTGTTCCTTGTTCTGTCCACTTACGCGCTGTTTTTGGATGCAACGAGCCTGGGCAGCTTTCCTTCTGAGCTCTTCTTCCCGCTGAGAAGTCGCAGTCTCTTGTTCTTTTCGATATTCCTGCTTTCGGTCTTGCGCCATCTTCACCTTCACGGCCTGGACATCGTGAAGAAGCCTGTGCCTGCCTCCCCGCTCCTCGGCCCGGCGTGCCTCAACATGCCGTCGGTTCGCTGCTCTCTCCAACAGCTGTCTCTCGATCCTGATTGCTTCTGAACGCCCTCACCAAGAGAACACTTACTGAAGAAACAAAGTAAAAACATGCAGATCCTTCCCGTGCCGAGACGCTATTTTGCTGGAACACCCTGG
Organism: Neospora caninum Liverpool; assembly: GCF_000208865.1. NCBI lineage: Eukaryota > Apicomplexa > Conoidasida > Eucoccidiorida > Sarcocystidae > Neospora > Neospora caninum. Next base: position 429,438 of record NC_018391.1, read on the forward strand.
CGGATCACTTAGAGTTCCGTAGGTAGTAGTGGGATGGCGGAATCGGACGGATCTGCCTATCTGCCTTCCGGTGCTGACCGAGGGAGAGAGATATAATAGGCAGTCGGAAAATGCCTTGTCCTCCAGCATTCAATTCGGTTTCGCTTTTCTTCCTTACCACTGATTTGTTTCTCAGCATGACGCTGCTGACCTTGTTGTGCGGCCTTAGCCTTCCTCCGTAGATCCTCTAGCTCCCGAATGAGTTTGTGTTCTTCGCATCTCAAGTACCGAGCACGGTTCTTGTGTTTCTGGACCTCCCTCTCGAGGAGCTTTCTGCTTTGCACTGCATCGGAAGTTCTAACCAGTAACTTTTCTAACAGAGAATTCATTTCATTTAAATTCAGAGTGGGTTGAAGACCCGTCGGGGGTCTGCCCTTTTCGTCCCGCGAGAGACGCGAATGGAGTACTTTTCTTTCGCTGGCTACTTCGCAGAGACAAACAACGTTTGTCCCTTCCGGATGCTGAGCGCGATACGGCCCTGAATACAGCAATGAGACGGACGCCGGGCCAGACATAAAAACCAGCTACAATGATTGCAAGTTGTACCAGCTCCTATAGGGTATGTGTCGATTCGAAATACACCCCAGCTAGATGTGGACCCTTCTGGATACGGATCGTACTCCGCCCTCAACCTGGAAACGACAAGTGAACACGATCAGTTCGTTTGGATAGGATAAAAATGCCTCTTGTAAATCAACCCCCTCTTTCAAGCCCAGCACAACGAAGAGTCTTGCGGTTACAGCTCACAGCACAGGGAAAAGAGTCGACTCCATTTCGTTGTGAACCGCTTGACTCCGAACAGGAGAAGCAATGTTCAGTAAACTGTCTTCATCTCTGTGAACGTATGGTCGCCGGTATGGCAGTGACCTTCCACGTCCAAAGTGGGACCTGTTATTCTCTCTACCGGTCTCAAATCGCACGTCGCGTGAGAGCCAACTGAAAATACAGCGTGTGTGTAGGCAGAAGTCTATGAAAACCCGACAACGATAAACACGCGACGAAATTCAGGATCCTTGTCGTGGCAAGACGCTCCTGTCAAGTGTACTACATTGGTAGTTTCTGTATTCGCGACACTAGTTGAAGTAGGCAGGCTGACAGCAAGGTGTGCGGGGGGGGGGTGGGTCTCGGATATGTACTACCATGGGGACAAATGAGTTTCTGGGGTGCTACAGTGATTACAAACCTCCTTTCTCCAGTACCAAGGGTGCGGCTATAAAAAACACTTGCAAATTCGAGCGCAGTATACAACTCAAACGCCCAGTTGCTCGTACATTGTTTCTCACAAAAGCAACGCATCATTTCTGTCTGAGTACCTGGATTGGAGACCCGTGCCACAGCCACTGACCGACGGGCCGAGCCTCCCAAAATTCTTCCAGTCTGCTCGTTTTCTTCGATTCTGTCTGTGTCGGTTAGTCGTGCCACAGCCTTTGTACTCTTCTCCTCTCCCTCCGGTGCCCAGCACATTTTTTCTTCTCACAACATGTGGGGGACCGGGGAATCGCTCTCGGGATACAGATTCACTCTGGGATTCACCTTGAATCAAGTTCGTCTCTGTTACATTCTCATTGGGGGAGTTTGAAGCGGCCGAAAAAGTTCCAGGGCTGCACAAATGCTCATTGCCGCCGTCGGGAGGACTGAGGGGCAGACAATCCCCAAGCAGCTGTGGCTTTTCTTGACCCTGCGTCGGCTTCCCTGAAAAGAAGGTGACACCTGCATTTTTAGGGCATTGCGTCGAGTTTTTAATGAATCCCCAGCGCGACTTTGACGCCTCTGCCTCCTCCAACGAAGAACTGGATGAAGTGCTCGGCATTGTAGCGATGCCCATCTGCAACTCAACGAACAGAATGAGTCTCCTTATCAACTGACCCACATACGCTCTTAAAAACAAATCGTTCAAATATACGGAAAGTATGTTGTAACAGAACTCATACAATCAGACTTAGGATGTATATACATATATATATATATATATATGCATATATACATGCATGCCGTCACGGGTATGTCTTTCTCCGCAAGCGAGTCATCGATAGAGACCACGGCATATTTTATCTTGTTGATCATGTTTCCGGCTGTAACCGAGTGGAGTGTCGTCGGCATCGTCCGATGACGAAGGTGTTCATATAGTGGAGATCCGCCTTGTTAGCAGCGACGAAGGAGTCCTCAAAACATGGGGAGTTAATTCACAGTCGGCTCCGTACTTCGGTTCGCGCCATAACTACTTATCCACAAAGCCAGTCAGTCCACAAACGCTTATCGCGGCATTGAACTGCTGCTCTCCAGGAACCAGCAAAGTGCAGGTTCCGCCGGTCCTTAAAACGACGAACTAAGAAAAGCAAGAGTTTTCTTTGTCAGAATAGCGGGACGCTCTATTTTGCCCGCCGGGCATGCGACTGTTGCCTCCTCCTCACGCCAGCGGCGCCGGGGCTGCGGCGGCAGACCCCACATTGCTAAGGAGTGTGTTGCTCACGACTCGATCATTTGTGTGCTACTTTGTACATTGTTCGGCCGCTTTTACTGCTTTACATTTCCATTTGAGTCCATCTTGCTCACCGAAATATCTCTGTACATGCCAACAGCCAGCTTAACCCTAAGTAATTAGGAAGCAAAACATCACAAATCTGTGCTGGCGTCTGGGTAGTAGGTATTAATGCGTACTCGATTGCAGGCAGAGCGATGGATAGAACCAGAGAAATCCTGGCATACGGCTCTTCTGTGGCTCTTCTGTGTACTCAGCTTCGCAGGTTGAGTTGCAGAGGACTCCCGAACGTTCCAGTTGCGAGCGGTGTTCGCTTCTGGGTCCGACTTTTCCTTCTCTCGCGCGCACGTTTCCAGCTTTAGTTCTGACGCCCATTGGCCCCTCACAAAACCACAAAGTTTCAAGTCACAACCAACCAGATAACATGAGAGAGGTTCGCCCACCATTTGCAGTGTTTGCTTTCGAAGAGCGGCCAAGGACGTTTTAAGACGTCAGGTGTGAAGAGGGCTGCCGGAAAGCAGGGGAAGAGAACCACGGAAAATGTGCGCTGCTTCCAATTCCAAATGCACACATCGTATGAACCATCAGTGTACGGCTGCATACTCGAGTCATACCGCTTTCGGCTCTTCTGCTGCGTACTGGAAGTTGCTTTGCAACCTGAAAGGGTGGAACATTCACATCACTCAAAAACAAGTTGAAACATTTCATCGTCATAGTGGCTGCCTTGCGCTCAACTTCATAGACAACGGAGCACACACTGCTCGTCGCGAAGGTGGGAAACACTGTGCGTCATCTAGGTTCCGACCTCTGGATTGTCCTTGTGAAACACTTACCAAAGTTAAAATGCATGGAACCTTTCACCCACAGGCGGGTTTGCGTTTGCGATCGTTTTTGCCGGAGACGGGAAATTCGTGTATATTGATACATGATGCAAATGCTTGAAAGGATTTCAGTAAGAAATGTGCCGTTCTGAGTTCAAGGCTCTTCCTAGATCGGAAGAGTGAAAAGCGACAGAACGTGATGAAGCATGAGACACTTCCTGCTGTTTGTTTGTCGGTGTAGCTGCCGGCTTATATTCCTTTACCTTATCACAGTGAGGAGACCTTACAGCGTTACGAATGTGCAGCAGAAAACGAAGTGCGAGCAATCTGTGTGTTTAAAAGGTACTCCTAGTCTAGCCGATTCGTGGTGATAAAACGATTTAATCTTGCAGAATTGGACTGCCAACGGTGGAGAGGCATCCGGAAGTGGTGGGTGATCTAACATAGCACATTTGTGGTTGGCATCTGAGAGTTTTCGGGCGCATGTTGGAAGGCATGAAGAGCACAATAAGTCACCTAAAGGCAGATTTGTTGAGGAAGTGGAAACTAAACTGGCAACGCCTTTCGGTACTTATCTTGGGACACAAATGGCGCTGCATCAGAAAGAGATCTATACAGTTCTCGTAAGTCCCCCAAAACTCTGTCCCTTTCCCTGCCGTTCTACTTTCTGTCGAAATGTCTCCTGCAACTCCAAGTGCAAAAATAATCATTTGCCTCAAAGGATGTGGCATTTCACCACATAAAGGTGTATGTTTACCTAATTCGGAGTCCACGGTTGGGAAGTAAGACGGCAACGTTTTCCCTATCTCTCGCTTCCGTGTCAGTGCGGCCGGTACATGCATCTTGTAGTTTTCGGAAGAGACTTCTCTCTTCAACTGTTTTCTCCTGATGTCCTTGGTTCGCTTTCGCGCCAGGTTCTACAGGTTTCTTGGCGGCTGTAAGGGATCCTCACCAACGGCCCCGCTTTCGGTTTTCCTCTTGATTTCCTGTCGATAATTCCTCAAACCGGCATATGCGTGTCTACTTTTTACTGGGGACGACAACCCGAGTTCAGAGGCGTGGGCACTTCTATTGGAGATGTTGGAATAATTCTGTGTTGCGTGAAGTCTGAGAGAGTTCCAGAGGAGATAGGAAAAGGCGAAGAAAAGCAGCATGCATCAGAAAATGTCATATTGTACGGAGGGACAGGAGCCTCCGTTGTGATGTCAGGGCGTGCGGTCACCGTTGATTTGAGTATCCACAAAAACTTCTGTGTGTTGAAAGGAAATGAAAGAGACTGCGCTGTGACATATTTTTAACGGCACCAGCAGGTTAGAGGAGTTCAACTTCGTGACTGCCTCGTCTTCATTTGCTTCAATTCTTCGTCTACCCTTTCTTCCAATTCGGTGAAACCAGCTCCAGTGTGGTTTCGTGTAGCTGTGCAGATCACGTAAAGGGGCCTGTGTGTGAATAAGAGATATCCTTGGTATAAATGGCCATCGATGAGACATCACCTCGTCTTCCACATTTCCGTTTCTTTTCCCTTCCGTGTTTCCGTGTTTCATGCTTCCTCGCCTCGATCTGAAATTTACTTTGCGACTTCACTGCTGGCGCCAGAAGAACGCCCAGGAGCATTCCTTCGTCATTGTCGCTCTTCACCCTAAGCAGGTCTTCCTGGGACAACACAGATCTGGTTTGTGGCTACGATGCACCAGACAGCTTAGTTGTGGTTTCCCCGCATTATTTGGCATTCCAACCGAGCAAAGGAGCTGTTAGTTTTTGCCCGCGTTTTATACCTATATGAACGCACTGCGTCCCTTCGTCTTAACACAACGAGAAAATACCTGTCGCACTTTTTTTCCAATTCACTGGACTCTCCTTCCAGGGATTTCACTTTCGAATCCTTTACTGTTTTGGACCTCTCGGCTTCAACCTCGTTCGAGGCGCCTCCTGTTCTTTAGCATTATTGACTGCGCCCACGTCCCAACCCTCGGTGTACGTCTGCTTCGTCCTCCAGCGTAGACTGTCATTTTCTACCCCGTTTCTTTCCACGTTTTCTCCGTCTTCCTCTGCGTCATCTGCACGATGACGGACATAGACCCTGGTAGTTCCCTTTCCTTGAATTCCCACGACTCCGTTTCCACATCATGGGGCAGCTGGATCTCCGATCACATGGCCCCTGTGCGGCAACTGCGGGTGAATGTAACGGACTACGAAAATATCATTGAACCCGACGTCTGGTTGCAAGTGATCTACACCTCTGCGGCCCTCTTCTTCGTTCTCTCGCTCCGGGGTCTCAGTCGACAAGAAAGTGCAAAAATGGGAAACATTTACGGAGTCATTGGCATGCTCGTGGCAGTTATCGGAACGCTGGTGTCGCCTTTTGTATACGACCGAGCGCTGTGGATTTTTTTCGTCGTCTGCGTCCCTCCTGCGGTTATCTCCGTTATCGCCGCTATGCTGGTCAAGATGACCTCCATTCCTCAACTGTAAGGGGACGCTATACGTTTAGTTTGAATAAAGGAAAGATAAACAACTAGTTTATATTGAAGAAACAAGAACTTCCTTGTGAAACTAAATACTTTAAAGCAACCTATAGTGGACTAGTACCGTGAGGGAAAGATGAAAAGAACCCAGGGATGGGAGCGAAAAGAGAGTGAAATTTTAGTCCTAAAATCGCGGGGGGCGCAAGGTGCACAGCCAAAAGAGTCATCCAAACATTCTAAGGTTTGTCAGTCACACGCGCTCAACGCAGAGGCAAGACTCGGTGTGCGAAGGAAGTGATGCATGCGGGAGTCCGTAGGCTCGTGTACGTCTGAGACAAGGAACCTTGTCGAGCGCGCAAAACCTTACATTTCGCAAATGTAGACATGTATACGTACAAGGATATGCACGTCAAAACCCACAACTACGACTGTCGCCCTGGGAAAGAATCTCGAGGACATAGTAGTTTCAATACGCACCTGAGAGCAAGCAACACAGGGAAACGGAAGACTTACGGGTTTCTGGGTCTTTCTATCGGCCTTTAAAAGAGAACTCTCCTCAGCGCGCGGATTGCGAGGCTTCTCCATCTACCAACGGATTCCCCACATCTCTCCGAACACTGGAAAACGTTCTCTTCCTCCCTTCTGCCTGCGTGCCGTCTTTCTGTGCTGCAGAGTGGGGGCGTTGAATGCATTTGGAGGCCTGGCAGCCACACTGGAAAGCTTCGCTCTCTATTTCTCTCCGTACGAGGTCGCAAAGCAAGAGGCAATGCAGTCTGTGGCAGAGACGCGGTACCTCCAATTCCAGGTATACCAGACTGTCTTCTATCTGACTGGTAAGTCCCAGGCGTCTCGCTCTCTCCACATATATATATATATATATATATACGTGCGCCCACATGATCACCTTCACGTTATAGACGTGTGAACCCCGCACATGTGTACAGCTACGCTCATATTCTTCGATGTATCCCTTTCCCGTCCCTCTGTCTCCTTCTCTCTCTCTCCCACTCACTATCTCTTTTTTGCTCCTTTCCCTTCTTCTCTACCTCTCTATTTGTCATGGACGTCGATCGCTGTGTCTCGTCAGGGCGCCGTCCATATTTGACTGAGGACTGCTCTCGCCTTTGTGCCCTGTGTGCCTTTCTTAGGCGCTTCAATTGGAATGATTACCTTTACAGGTTCCTTGGTGGCGTGCGGCAAGCTGTCGGGGTGGGTTGCGTCCAAGCCGCGAGTGATGCCATTGCGCTGCCTGTGGATGCCCGTCGTCCTCGCGTTGCTTCTGGCGGCGGGTGCGGGGGCGGGCGTGTTGGGACTGGACAACATCCCCGTTGGCGCTGTGTGTCTGTCGCTCTGCACGTTTTTGTCCGCTCTCTACGGCGTCTGTTTCGTTCTCGCCATCGGCGGCGCCGATATGCCGGTGGTGATTTCGGTGCTAAACAGCGGCAGTGGATGGGCTGGCGTGTTTGCGGGGTTGACGCTCCAAAACAGCATTATCATCATCGCGGGAGCGTTTGTGGGCGCCTCGGGCATCATTTTGTCCTACGTGATGTGCACGGCGATGAATCGGTCTCTCTGCAACGTCCTGCTCGGCGGATTCGGCGACACAGGCCAGGAGACCAGTGAGCAGGCGTTCGCGGGCGAAGCAAAGATCGCCACCACCGAGCAAGTCTGCGCGTACCTTCTCGCGTCGAAAAGCGTGGTCATCGTGCCGGGATACGGGATGGCGGTCTCGCACGCCCAGTTCGCCGTCCACGAGTTGACGCAGCAGCTACGCGATAGAGGCGCGCAGGTGCGCTTCGCGATCCACCCCGTTGCCGGGCGACTTCCCGGGCACATGAACGTTTTGCTGGCTGAGGCGAACGTCCCGTACGACATTGTCTTGTCCATGGACGAAATCAACCAAGACTTTCCTCAGACCGACGCGGTCATTATCATTGGCGCAAACGACACTGTGAACCCTGCCGCGCAAAACGTGCCCGGATGCCCCATCTACGGAATGCCCGTCCTAGAGGTTTGGAAGGCGAAGAAAGTCATCGTGCTGAAACGGTCCATGCGCGTCGGCTACGCAGGCGTTGACAACCCGCTCTTCTTCCATTCAAATTGCGAAATGCTCTTGGGAGACGCGAAAGCGTCCCTGCAGAGCCTCATTGCAGATATGGACAAACGCGAGCAACCGGGCAAAGACAGCCCTCTCTCGTCCGAAACTCAGACCAACAAAAGCGCCAGGATCGCCGTCAACCTCTCAGGGGACGAAGCGCGCAAGCAGGACGGAACGCGGACTGGCCTTCTCACAGACAAACCTGAAACCGAGGGCGGAAACGCAGAAACGACGGCGCCAGCAGTGGCTCCAACTGCGGGGACGACACCCGTAAGATCACGACGATGCCATAACAAGAGAAACGCCCTTTCCATGTGCATGCACAACCGATATGCATGGGTCTACACAGCGCTCCGCCTCTCGCACCATCTAACTACAAACATGCACCCAGATACACAAGAAAAAATGAATATGTATATATCTATGAGTATGCCCATATACATGTGTCGGTATTACGAACATACACGTACCTATAAATAGAGAGATGTGTATACACATAAATACATATACATATATATATATATACATGTATATATATATATATATATATATACATATGCTTATATGTATACGTGCATGTACATGTAGTCTATGTGCAGATCTACATATGTTTTGTGCGTTTTTGGAAACATTTAGGACGAGGGCGTTTCATATTTTTGCGAGCGACTCGTGAGGCCTTCGTGTAGATGGCCTCACGAGTCGCTACCTGGGAAAAAGCGAAGGCCTTTCCCGCTCTTGAAAGGACACCTTCCGTTTGCCGTGTGCACGTCCGCATAAGAGCTGCGTTTTTTCGTTTAACGCTTGTGGGTTTTCGACTGGCAAGTTGGCTTTCCTGGTTTGCCTGTATTTATCAGGCTGCTGAGACCCTCCCCCCGCTCTTCTTCGTCGGTGTGTTGCGGGAGCGCAGGCCGCTGGAGCGGCGCGTGGCCATGACGCCGAGCGTGGTGAAGATGCTTCGAGACCTTCAGCTGGGTTGCATTGTTGAGAGGCACGCAGGCCTTTTGGCGGGGTTTCTGGATGAGCAATTCGTGGAAGCAGGCGCCTTTATCGTCGACACGCCTGAGGAGGTGGTTCGTCTCTCGCGCGTGATCGTGAAAGTGACGACTTACGACTGCGCAGAGATCGCGCTGGCGAGGACAGCGACGAACCCACAGCCCTCCGAGAGCGCCGCCGACCCCCCGTTGCCGTCGCTTGTTCTTCCTGCCAAAAAGGAAGTCAGCGAGCGAGATCGTCCCGCTCCGAAAGAAGACCGTGAATCCCCCCTTCGCTCTTCGGAGAAAGTCTTTGTGGCGGGGTTCATGGGACCCAACACGGCGACAGCACCGCGCGCGTCTGACACTGCTGGTATGAGTTCCGAGGCTGTCTCGGAACTCTCGCAGGTGGATGAGCTGCTTCGCGCCGCCGTGGCCGCGCCTGATGTCACGCTCATCTCCCTGGACGTCCTCCCTCGGGTGACTGTCGCCCAGAAGATGGACGTTTTGTCGAGCACGGCGAAGCTCGCGGGATACCGCGCGGTGGTAGAGGCGATTTGGCACTGTGGCCGACTCATGGGCCCGGAAATCACCCCCGCAGGGAAGTACCCGCCCGCGAAAGTTCTCGTCGTTGGCGCAGGCGTCGCGGGTTTGCAGGCGATTGGAGACGCACATCGGCTGGGCGCAGACGTCCGAGGCTTCGATGTGCGACTCGAGTGTAAAGAACAGGTGGAGTCGATGGGGGGGCGGTTTCTGGCCATGACGTTTGCCGACGAAGACGAAGGCCACGCGACGGCGGGGGGTTACGCGAAGCCGATGAGTGAAGCGTTTATCCGGAAAGAAATGGAGTTGTTTGCCGAGCAGTGCAGAGAAATCGACATCCTCATCACCACAGCCTCGCTTCCGGGCCGACGAGCCCCCAAACTGATTAAAAAGGAACATGTCGACACCATGAAGGCCGGAAGCGTGATCATCGACCTCGCGGCGCCGACGGGGGGGAACGTCGAGGTGACGCGACCGGGGGAGACGTTCGTGTACAACGGGAAAGTCACAGTCGTCGGGTGGACAGATCTCCCCTCTCGGATGGCGCCGCAGGCCTCGGAGATGTTCGCCCGCAACATTTTCAACTTGCTCGAGCACATGGGAGGCGGCCGAGCCTTCGCCGTCAACTTTGACGACGACATCATCCGCGCAATCACCGTCGCGCGGAACGGGAAACAGACCTACCCGCCGCCGAGAAAAGAAACGGAGCCGGGGAACCCGAACGCGGGGAGTGCAGGGGCTCTGCTCACGCGCTCCGCCCCGGACCGCACACAAGAAAATCCGACAAAAACCCGATGGTTGCGAGTGCAGAGGAGCCTGAGCGGCAGATGGCGAGGCATCGTGGCGCCTCTGGACGTCCTCACGATTCTCGGCATCGCCGCCTTCACCGCACTCTTTGCAGCGACAGCTCCGCCTTCCTTCCCCCCGTTGCTCTTCATCTTCTTCCTCGCCTGTTACGTCGGCTACCTCCTCGTCTGGAACGTCGCTCCTGCACTTCACACGCCGCTCATGTCAGTCACGAACGCCATCAGCGGAACTGTCCTCGTCGGCGGGATGCTCGGCATCAGCGCACGCGCGTACGAAACGTTCGACAAAGAAGCGATTTGCCCTCACACCCACCTCGGACCCCTCCAGCCGTTTTACTGTCACTCGCGAGGCACGGCCGCGATCGTCTTGAATGCGGTCGCTATTGCCGTTGCATCCATGAATGTGTTTGGCGGCTTCGCTGTCACGCAACGCATGCTCAACATGTTCAAGAAGTCGAAGTAGGCGAGCAAAAACGCAACCGAGCCGCACAAACGCCCTCAGGAAAAACAAGAGGACTCTAGACTAAGCCAGTGGTCTAGCTCGTATAGTATATATACTCCCCAGGAAACGCTCGGGGTCACAACCGCATGCAAACAAGTACAAATTTGTACGGGATGCCGAAGTGGACGAATAAAAATGTGTGGCATACCAGCCTTTCTGCTGCAGCCGCATCTCTACAGAAATACACGTGTGTGTAAATATATTTGAAGAGGTTGTTCTCCACGAGGGAGTGCAGTTTCCGCCGACCTCGTCTTCCAGTTGGAGTGCCTGCTCGAGTTCGATTTCATCTGAGATTTGCGTCAGTGCCTTCCTTTCCCGTTAACCTCTGTTTTCTTTCCGTACAGGCAATGCCAAACATAGCCGTTTACACGATTCAGATCAGAGTTTCCGCCACTCGAGACAGACTGCTTCCGGCTCTACTCGATTTTGTCTTTATGCTCGCACACGAGCGTCCGCGTTACTCTGGCGGCAAACTTCCATTTGCCTCCTTACCTGCAACACCGTTTCCCCGCCTCGCAGGAACCTTCTGTAACCCCATATATATACGTATATATGCATATATATACAGCGGAGGAATGCATATATTCGCCGAATCAAAGCTATCTCTTGGCGTTTGTAGCCACGTGTCATCCATCTCAGATGCCTATCGACATGGGCATGGTTCATCCCTTCCTCGCTGCCATCCGCCTATAATTTCTTTTCTCTTCCACGTCTCTGGATCCCCTTTGCTTTCTGCCTCTGCAACGAGTTCCTTTCCCGTTTGACCGATACGCGACAAACTGCCCCAAACACACTCCAGCCTGATCTCTCAGGAAACAGCCACCGCCGCTTCTCTCGTCGCCTCTCGAAAAAACATTTTCCAACCCAGGGGAAAAAGGGGGAAACTGACAACCGCATGCGGTACCTTCATGCCTGCTGATAGGCACTACGCGACGGGCTAGTGGTTCGGTTCTTTCCCCGAAGAGAAATCTGGGCAGAGATTTGCACATTTCGGTCCCCCAATGTAAAGCTGCAGGTGGATTTGGAAGACCGAAATCTACATATATGGGCACATAAGTGCACATGGAGATGGCTACCCGTGCACACACTGTGGTACAGAAATACGTACACATACATATCTATGTGTATCGACCTCTATTTGTGTGTCTCTACGTATCACTCTATACTTATATATCTATATCTATACATATACCTCTATCTATGTCTATCTATATCTGCATCTATCTATTAACCTATATTTAGTTTGCCTATATATCCAAATTTGTGAATCCTCTGTGTCGAGACAAAGATTCTTCCGCGCATAAACAAACAGAAAGCAGACGCCGCAAACGCGGGTTGGATAAGGGAAAAGCTGCCATGTCAAAAGACATAGAAAACCTGCCAAGTGCAGAGACAGAGAAAACCTGAGTTTGAACCATATAGGGATTCCTGGGAAAAACCGCAGACCTGCAGACACGTGTACACTCGACTTTGTGGACCGCGCAACAGCGACGCGAAATCAAGACTTGTCAGCCATTCTCAAAACACCTGCAGTCCCGGAACCCTCTCATGCATGCATTTTTCGTCCTTTAACCGGAGACGCAACGCTGCGAGGAGAGACGCCCAGAAAAGTTGAGAAACGTTCGCCATTTTTCAAAGGGGCAGACAAAACTCTGCCATGAGAGCGACGTGGTCCGAAGGGAAACGGGAATTCGGGAGGGCGACCTCTCGCCTGTCACAGACGCAAAGCACGTGAAAAACGAAACAAAATATGAGAAACAAATCGAGCACAAACCAAATATCCACGCTAAACCCTACTGCACACAGCCTCTCCTAACCATATAGGTTTATATATATCTATATCTATATATATATATATATATATAGATAGATAGATAGATAGATAGATATAACATATGCATATATATTATGTATATATGCATACATATTGTTATTGTGTATGTATATGCATATATATTGTGTATAAATATGCACATATATCTCGGTTCTCCACCAGATCGGGTTACGTTTCCGCTGCGCGGGTTCGACGCACCCTTTCGCTAAATGGTGTGTATGTATATGTATATGTACATATATATATATATATATATATATATATGCATGTATATATACGTGTGTATATTGTGCATATATATGTCGATGGATGTGGACGTGTGAACCTAGAGTTGGAAAGATGAGAACGATTTCTGGATGAGGCCTGCCTACAGACTGATCACCTCTCCTTCGGTCTCTTGAAAGATCGAAAATCGGCAGGCGTCGATTCGTTCACCGACGCCTTCGCGACGCGCCATGCATGCAGAGAGGCAGCGTTTTTGTGCGCGGGTGACGGAAACGTGCGACTGGAGCCGCCAGAGCCAAGCGCGACAGCGCCACGTACTTCAGTTCGTTCTCGTCGGGAATGCTGAGAACAGCCTTGACGGCTACGTTGTCGAAGAAGATGTAATCGAGACACCCCTGGAAGTCTCGCGTGAAATTTGTGAAACGTGGCTCCTCGCCGAGCACCTGAAAGCCCAGAGGCGCGACCCGCAAATGACTCTTTTCCGTCATGCAGATTCTTGAAAACTTTGAGCAGATGAGAGTGAGACACCGACACATTCATCGGCCTCACGGCAACAACTTCTTTTGTTTCATCTGCAGTCCTGAACCCATCCGCTGGCCTCCACGGCGTGGGGTGTCTTCACTGGTTTCCTCCCGAGAAATCTTTCATCTCGCGACCTGTCGATCTCAGGCTTCCTCCACACGTTCACCTCTCCCTTTGGATCTTTCTCTTTGTCTTTATTCATCTCTATCTATCTCAGTTTGTGCACTTCCGCCGTGTCTCTTAGACGCGCTCCATGTCGAGATCTATCTCGATCTATCTACAGCTAGCTATAACTATATCTATATATCTATACATATATCTATGTTCACCTGGCTCTTTCTCCCTCTCTACATATATATATATATATATATGCAGATGCGCAGTTGCGCCCTTGTTTTCGAAGCTGAATGCATGCGCAGGTCTTTTGCGACGTGTCTCGTTTTGCCTCACTTCCTTGTAGGCGCTTTGGAAAGGACGAATCGTCAAGGGAGGAACAGCGTCGGCGGGAACGTTCGGATGGAAACTGACGGGATGCTCCGGGTGGGAAGGGAGAACAAGCCCCTGTGTGAGGAGTCTGGAAGGAAAAGGGAAAATGACGCACGGAGCAGCGAGAAAGACAGCCGAGCAAGTGACGTGCCGAAAAAACGAAAGGAAAACCCCGACACGCAAGAGTGACGGAGCGCGAGGGAGCGGAAAAAGCAAGGGTAAAACGCCACGGAAAGACGCGGATGAAAACCCACAAAAGAAAGACAGAAGAAGACAGAGGAAGCCAGAGACACAGGCAGTCAGCCACTCGCACGCGCAGCGTGACCACCTGCCTGAGCCTGCTTCTCTTCGCGAAACATACAACAAAAAAGCGTGTCGGCTTCTTCCCCAGATTCCACATTCTTCGAACCTCGACACAAAACGTCTCGGATTAGGAACGTATGAATACACAAATACAACGATTTATAACGTTATATGTAATTGTCTATATATGTGTATACGCCTGTATCTATCTATCTATCTATCTATCTATCTATCTATCTACCTATATCTATCTATCTATCTATCTATCTATCTATATATATATATATATATATATATATGCAAATGTGAGCGTAGATGTACATCAATGAATATATATATATATATATGAATATTCATGTAAATTCTTTTCCTCTTGAAGACTGTACACATACGTGTACATTTGTTTCTATCTCTGGTTCTCTACCCTGTCCTTCATCGTTCTCGTCGATGCAAATCCTTGATTTCTTTTGCTCGTTTCTTTCCGCGCAGTTCTCCTGGTCGTCTCTCTCCTCTCTCCACCCTCCTAAGACGTCGATTTCCTTTCCTCTCTCTATCCGTGCCTCTCCTGGTTTCTTTGCGCCGTCGCAGAGGCCTTACTGGTAAACGCCGCTGTGGCGGCGACTCTCTGCGTTCTTGCAGTTTCCTTCTTTCTCCCGACCGTTCGGTCCAGCAGCCTTGCTGACGCTCTACAAAAAGAAGACATGAAACAGCGGAAGTGCAAACACGCGGCTCGCATGAAAAAGGAAGAAGAAACGCGGGGGAAAACGGCGAGAAACAGGCAGTTTCAAGGAATAAGCGATTCGCAATAGTATACAGTTACGTACATGGTTAAATACGGATATACACACGAACAGAGAGATATAGAGATATACATCTCTCAATATAGAGAGAGACGTCTTTGTACTTGGATAAACAATAGAGATAGAGGTAAACGCAGAGCGATAAAGACATGCATGTGCGCCTAGCGAGAGGGAGATATCTATCAGAATAGAGATATAAATGCATCCGTATGTAAATGTTTCCAGAGAGAGACACGTAGTTGGACCTATTCTTCCTAAGCATGTGTTGGGGCTGAAAACACGAGACAGGCTCGAACGTTTGCGTTTTGCCGTTTCCCCTGGCGCTGCAGACCTGGAAAGGCATGGAGTTGAAGTCGCCGCCAATGATAAGCGGGGAGTCTCTGACGAGCCCGAAAGCCGTTTCTCCTCTCTCTGGGCTTCCTTCTTGCGCCGTATCAGACTCTTCGCTTCCTTTTCCTTTACCGTCTCTTTCACCCTCTCTCTGCGTCTCCCCTCGCCCACCTTCCGCCGCGGAAACCGCCCCGGTCTCTCCATTCTCTCTTCTCGCTTCTCGCCGTCTCCCCGCTGGGAGTTGGCCTCCTGACGGTTTCTCCTCCGCGTCCTTTTCCCGTTCCTCCACGTAGCGCCGAAGGCTGCCGGCAAGCAGGAAGGCCTGCACGAGTTTCACTTCCGGTTGCCTAGGGTCCCAAAACACGTGCGTCGTGCACACGTGGACAATTTGTCCCGTCTGAACGGAAAGGTGGGAAAGCCGCGAAGACACAAAAAAAACAAAAACCTCCACCCACCGCGCAGACGCACCACGACGCGAGAAGCACAAACTCCCATCTTGCCTACAGGAGCCCTTTATACATGGCACATTCATATATATCTATATATAAGTAGACATATATATATATATATATATATATATACAGAGAGAAATATGCGTGTAAACTGATGCATTGTCTATATACATATATATATGTATACATGAATATATACATAGATGCATATATGTATATACATGTAAATACACATGAATGCATATATGGGAGAGGAACGCGTGTGTCGAGTTTCTATGGAGTGGATTTATGCATTTTCGCAGGTGCCTAAAGAGAGCGCAGTGTCCAGACCGAAATTCTGCGAAGATCCGTTCAAACGCACTCCTGAGAACATCACTCGAGAGATGCACGTGCAGGCATCGAGCGCCTCAGGGGGTGTGCAGGTCGGTTTTTCCGGAGGCAGCGCATGCGACTCACCGTTTTGACGCGAAAGCTGGCGACGACAGCCAAGTTGCGCTTCTCCTTTACGCGCCGCCAGAAGGCGAGCGTCATCTGAGAAGAAGAGCGAGAAGGCAAGGCAAAAGAAAGGCATGCGTCGACAAAGGTCGAGCCGCGCGCAGAAAGCTCCAGAAAAGCGGGAAACTAAGTAGGCGTCGGAGCACGAGAAGGAACCCTGAGAGCATGGCGCGACAGAGAGGCGCGAGCGGACTCTAGCGGAGAAGGAATTGGGAAAACGAGACGAATGCCGAGGAGAGAGAGGAAAGCCGCAGACACCTGACGACCGAGTGAACGAGAAAGGAAAGCAGAGCGGCTGTCCAATCCCAAGAACGAGGCACACAAACGCAAAGGCCTCTGGACCGATTCGGCTCCGTCCCTACGTGATCGCGCGCTGTCTTTTGGCACTGAAAGAAGTCGTCGACAAGGCTGCTGAAGTGAAATGCATGCGTGTGGAGAACCTCCAGAAAAGACGTTCTGCACGGAAAAAACGGAGAAAACAAACCTTCTCATGGCCTCGCGCCCCGCAGAGTTCCCTCCCGCCTGCTTGCGTCTGTGCAGTCTTCAGCTTCTCTTTCAGCCCCTCGCGTCTCTGCCGCGTGCAGGGATTCTCTCTTCAATGTTTGCTGAGCATATTCACGCACGGGAGGATGTGTTCACGTAAGCGATGTGTGAGGAGACGCGCGATACCCCGCGCCGTTTTAACAACACGGCCGCGCGTCTTCTCTGCCAGGAGTAAAAACGCGCCTGTGCACTTTCGCCGAACCGACTCGCGTCGACGTTCCCTCTCGCAAAACTCTGGAGTTAGAAAAGAGAAACCTCACTTGTACAGCAAGGCACAGCCGTCGCTGATGCCTCCTTTGGCGTTGAAGAGCGAAGCCGCGCAGGCGTAGGCGTCTCCGTTCAGGTGCCTTGTCAGATAAGAAAGCGACTCTCTTTCCACTTCCTGGCCGGAGAAACACATCACAGTGCTGACCCTCCTCAGAGAAGAAAGACAAACGGACGGCGGAAACGGAAACAGGAAACGATCCCGACTTTCGAAAACACAGTCCGGCATCTGTTAAATCCGTGCTCGCTGAGCGCTGGGTGGGTCTGAGCTGGACGAGACACAAAAACATTTCGCTGTTTTTCTTTCTCTCTACTTCTTTCTCTCTACTTCTTTCTCTGTGCGTCTCTCTCCATCCCTCTTTTTCTCTCTGTGTCTCTCTTGCTTTCCTCTTCCGAATGAGCACGAAACGAAGGAGTGAGATCTCTTTTCCTGTGTCTCCACGACCGTTTAGATCGACCTTGACGCGGGTTTCGAAACTCTCCGGGGATACGGTCATGCGAGAGAGACGCGGCGAGAGAGCGGCCTGTGCCTCAGACGTGTAAGAAATAGAGCAGAAAGAGAGAATGCATGCGCAGAAAAGGGAAAGACTTCCGACCTGAAGGCACGCGACGTGGGGCTGAAGGCCTCGCAGTTCATCGCACACTCGGGCGACTCGCGTTTCAGTTTGCAGATTCGCAGGCTGGCAGTAAGTGAAGAATTTTGACCGTCGAGCGTCGAGCTGCAGCGCAGCAAGAGAGAGAAAGAGAAGAGAAGACCCAGTTAGGAAGGAATCTTATTTGATTAGCTTTTACATGTGCGGCGACAGAAGTCTAGGCACCGAACAGAGAAATCGCGGAAAGAAAAAGAGGCGCAAAGCGGACAGGGCGAAACGCCCAGACTCGCGACGGGGTGCGTGCGTGCAGCCACGCGAGAGTCTCAATCGGGGACAGAAGAAGAGACGAGAGCCTCGCAATCAGGAAACCAGGGAGACGGAAAAAAGAAGAGAAAGCAAAAGTCAAGGAAAGAAAGAGAGGAAGGCAGAAAAAGAGAGAGAAAGAGACAGAGAGAAAGAGAGAAAGAGAAAGAGAAAAAGAGGAAGGGAGAAAGAGGGAGGGAGAAAGGGCAAGGGAGAAAGAGGAAGGGAGAAAGAGAGAGACAAAGAGAGGAAGAGGTAACACGAGAGAGAGAGATGTGCTGGGGAAGAGAGGGCGTCAGATTGTAAGGCGGCGAGACGTTCTTTTGTGTGGAAGAGAAAAGGAGATGTTGTTTCCAGGCACGATAGGACGAGAGCGAAGGAAAGGTGGGATATGGTGGCGAGATGCCGCGTAGCTGCCGCTGAGGCGAATGGACGAGAAGAAAGAAGAAAACCAATTTTTGAAAAAGTTGAAACATGGCATTTTTGATGGTACACACGAGAAACGAGAGAAAAGGTAAGAAAGGAGGAACAGAAAAGGGAAGGAGAGAAAGAAAAAGCAAACAAGAGAAGACGAACCTTGTGGAGGATGTTGTAGGTCAGGACGCGTAGACAAGGGGAGGCGTCTTCGGGACGGGGCGATTGAGCATTGGATGCAAAAGATCGAGGGAAAAAACCCGGAAAGGACAATGGGAAAGAAAGAAAGGAGGAAGACGGATAGGATGAGAGAGACGTGGAAGGTCTGGAAGTACGTCGAGGAGAAGATCGAAACCGGGGAAGAGAAGAAGACCGAGAGTCAGGACGAAAACATGAAACAGAAGAGAAGCGCGTTGAGGGAGGGGAAGAAGACGAAGACAAAGGAGAGGAAGACGAGGAAGAGGAAGAAAACGAAGAGGAGGAGGAGGGAAAGGCCCAAAGAGGAGAACAGGTGGTTGCGGACGAGCGTGAAGCATAGAGAAGAGGAAGAGAGACAGCACGGGGAGAAAACGTAGTTCCGGACCGGTTGGAAGGAAAGCGACAGGCAATGGCCCTTGCTGGATGAGGCGAGACGTTTGTAGGACGAGAGGCAGATGAGGGAGGAGAGAGAAGTCGACTGGAAGAACCGAAAGGAGGGAGGAGCAAGGTGCGAAGAGGAGAAGAGGAAGCGTGTTGAGAGAGGGACGAAACAGGTGGAGTGCCCATGTTCAAAAACAAGCCAGGGAAGTGGAGGAAAGAAAACACAGACTCTCAATCCCACCGGAGACACGCGCAGTGGATCGAAAAGGCGGGGCGTCGCCGTCTTGTTTGCTCCTCTGTCTTCACTTCTCGTTCCTCCCCAGGGTGCCGTTCTATGTTCTCCTCAGACTCCCCTGCATCTTCTCTCGTCAGCAGTCCAGTGTCCGTTCTTCAAGTGTATTAACCTACACCCCCCGAGTCCCTTTCCCACGGTAAGCCAGCGAAACAGTTTCTTCTTTTTGCCCGCTTTATGGCGACAACAGTCCTGCGATTTTCTCTGTCTCGCGGGAAAAGAACACGCGCGGGGCTGGCGAGGGCGGGAGAGTCCGAGAAAAAATGAGGGGAGACAACAAAAGAGAAGAAGAGACAACAAAAGAGAAGAAGAGACAGCAAAAGAGAAGAAGTGACAGCAAAGAGAGGAGACAGCAAAGAGAAGAGACGAGACACGCAAAACACGCACTTTTTTCTTTCTTCAGATGCAGTGTATCCGCACGTGTGTGCATGCGCACATCAGCTGGGAAAAACAGCGGTCTGCACGGAGAACCGCATATAGAAAGTTTTGCTCTTTTTCTCTTCTTTCCGCTTCGTTTTTCTCTTTTTTTTCAGGCAGCTGCTCTTCCCAAACAGCGTTTTCCGTCTTTTCCCGGTCGGGGGCTGGGCCAGCACTCGTCTCTCTCCGCGCGACTGTTCCCGTCCTGGGCTGCGAAGACGTCTCGCCGCTATGCTCTCCTGGACTGTGAGGACCCAGAAAACGATGGAAAGACCTAAAACTACGCCAAAAAGGACGCAAAATGACATGCGCAGAGCCGGCTTCTCCTCCGAGGGAAAAGGAAAACAGATCCTCGGTCTCGCCGCCGCCAGAACGAGGCGCGGAAGGCCAGCAGTCTGAAACTTTTCCTGGAACCGGCCCTCCTTCCCTCTCTGTTGCAGCTGGGCGTCCCTCTCTTGGCGATTCTCTGGATGACCAGCTAGGCCTTTCTGCGGAGTGGGAAGAGGACGAGTGCGCCTCGGCTGCCTTGCCTCACGCCGCGGGGACCGCAGACGGGGAAAGAAGAACCTGCCTCTCTTCTCCTAGCACGTGTTCTTCTTCACTCTCTTTTCTGTCACCTCCTCTCCCCTCCGTCCTCTCCAGTCTCACTCCTCTCTCGTCTGCTTCTTCTTCCTCGTCTTCCTCCTCTTCTTCCTCTTCTTCCTCTTCCTCGTCTTCCTCGTCTCCCTCTTCTTCTTCTCCCTCTTTCTCTTCTTCTTCCTCCTCTTCGTCCCCCTCTTCTTCCTCTTCTTCTTCCTCTTCTTCTCTGTCCTATGCCGGGCAAGACGGGGAGGCAAGGAGACAGCGGCAGAGAGACCGCGAGTTGGTGCGTCAGTTCAGGCGAATCGAAGTGCTTGGTTGGGTGGCCTGGCTTCGCTTCATCCACCGAGAGAGTCTCGTTCAGTCTTCCCTCGTTGCGGGTGCGATCCTCGAAAGGTTCCTCTCTTTCTGCTCCGAAAAGGCCCGCGAAAGAGAAATGCGGAAACGGCGGACCAACCAGGCCACGAGGAAGCAAACGCATGCAGAGGAGATGGCAACGATAAGCGAAGGAGACGCACACGAAACAGACAAAGAGGGAAGAAAAGAGAGAAGAGAGGGAAGCGAAAGAGGAGAAGGGAGAAGCGAAGAGACAGAGAGCTCTTCGAACTTGTGTTTCCCTGCGGAAGGCGCAGCGGCGTTTGCTTTCCTCAAGGAGGCCTTCGAGGTACGTTTGGGGTCTTGCCGCTGTCGAGACGTTTTGAAACGCTCGTTTCCTCCCTGGATCTTCCAATTGCCCATTTGTCTCTGTTGAACACGGCTCTTCTCCACGGGGGGCCTTCTCGCCTTTGTATCAAATTTCAGCATCTCTGTGAAGCAGCGTGGAGTGTACACGCTCAAGGCAACGAACGGGAAAGGCCAGCTGCCTGGAAGTCTCGGAGTTTTCAACTTTAAGACAAGAACCCCCCGCCTTCTTCGCACATCTATCTTTACAGAATCAGGCAGACACTCGCGGTTCAGATGGCGCCGATGAACGGTCCCAAACTTGCGCCTCCTCCTGTTATAAACCATTGTCTCAAACTAGCGCTTTCCCTGTCCTAAGAAACAGATCACTGTCTGCGGTGTCTCTCCTTTGAAGGTTTCGCGCTTGCTCTCTCCGTGCGCGTTTCCAGAACCGGCAAACGGCAAACGCGGCAGCACGCTGTCGTCTTTCCGTTTTTTTCCGGTCAATCTTCCATGTTTTTGCTCGTACAAACGGAGCCCCAAGACAGCACACTTTCCGAAGCTCTCTCTGGGCTTCACCCGGAAGGTTTCTTGCGTTACGGTTCTTGTTTCGCTCGTATTTACAAATCTGCGCCTTTCTCGTTTCCTCAGAGATCTCTTCCGCGTGCGGCGAGCGCGTCGCTCCCTGTGTCAGACGCACCTCTCGATGGACTGCGCTTGAGCCGCGTGTTTTCACTTTTCGGTCTTCTTGTTCCACTTTTTTGCATGCAGACGACAGACTTGCCCAATGGCCATCCGTTCTTGCTGCCTCTCCGCCGCGTCGGTGGGCCTTCGCCCCTCTCCCCACCCCACACTTTTTTTAGGCCTTTTCAAAAGGAGACACTTTCCTCGGAGCCGCCGAGTGTCTCCTCAGCGGCGCGCCCGGCTTCGACTGCATCGCATCGAGGCGCAGCGCGTCGACTGGAAGGACAAACAGACGCCATCACCACCAGAAAAAGCTTCAGAGAAATATCCAGAGGGAGTTCAAGAGGACCAAGAGGAAAAACAAGAAGAATAACGGAGTTGCCGTACGGAGGAGGCGCTCTGCGGTTTCGACTGTTGCGGGCCATTGAGAAGCGAAAGGGTACAGGAGCGATGCTGGCTGTGGTAGGCTTTTTTCGGAGGGGAGGGAAAAGAATCAGAACGAGGAGAAAGGAAGGATTTTGACATGCCGGAAGCGAAACCCAAGGGGGAGACTCGGGGAGAAAGCGACAGGCAGAGAGTAAGAGAGAGGAGACACTGACGACGGATAGCGAGTCTCCTTCTCGCTTGATATCCTTTCCTCCTTCGCCTCCGATTCGGTTTCCTGCAGATTTTCGTCGCGCTTTGCCGGGTTCTGGGGATTCCAGCTCGCCTCGTCCTCGCCCTCCCGCCGTCCGATATCCAGCAGCCGTCGCTTCCTGGTGTGTTTTGTTTGCTCCCCTTCTTGCCTTCTGTCTGGCGAGAGCCTCGCTCTCTCGAAATCGTTTGAGACTCGTTAGCTCGGCGCCCTTGGATTTTTCAGTTTGCTTTCTGAAAAAGCCGAAACGCTCGCGGCATCTTGAGGCTCCACAGCCATACCAACTCTCTACCGCCTCCCTACTGTCTGTGCATGCTTGCGGGTCTGTACACTCCCTTATATATATATATATATATATATATATATATATATGTATATATATATATATATATGTATATATATATATATATGTATATATATCTATGTGTATGTATGTGCAAACAAGGGGGGCCAATATGTTTATGAATATGTAAATATACATGGTATATGTGTATAACTGTATATAGGTTTGAAATGTGTTTGCACGCTCTTCGATTTAAGGCTTTTTTTTGACCGATTCGTTTCCTTCCTTTTTGAGTTCACGCCAGGGACTGTCGAGGGAACTTCTCATCCGTGGATCTTGCTTGTTCCTCAGGCGCGTCGTGTTGCGTCACGAAGACGCCTCCGTGGTTGGTGGAGCTCTTTCTTCGTCTTCGCCTTCCGCTTCCTTCCTTCCTTGATATCAAACCCGAGGACTATTCTCTTTCTCCGTCTTCCTCTCTCCCTTCTTCCTCTCTCCCTTCTTCCTCTCTCCCTTCTTCCTCTCTCCCTTCTTCCTCTCTCCATTCTTCCTCTCTCCGTTCTGCGTCTTCTGCCTTCTCTGCCTCAGCGGCGTCTTGCGTGTCCAGTCGCGTTCTTCCTCCCCGTCGAAGCGAAGCTTTGGAAGTGCAAACTGCTTTCCTGTGCGCGTGGAAACATCCTGTCCAGCTGTGGGGCGAGTATTTTTGTCGGCGAGAAGAACGGTGGATTGCGTGCACTTTTTTCCCCTCCTCAGCTGCACACGATGCTGCCGACTCGCTCGCAGGCAGAAACGGGAGGACGGCGCGCACGGCTTCGCCGGCATTTTCTTCCTTCCTTCCCCGATCCTCTCTCTCTCCTTCTTCCTCGTCGTCTTCGTCTTTTGTGCCTTCCTTGACCACAGGAGGTTCAGAACAGGGAGGCGAAGGGCGGGGACGAGGCGGGGACGACGAGGAAGCAAAGGATCCGAACGGCGCAATGCAGAACAGAGGCTTCAGAATCGAGCGGCAAACCGAGCGCGCTTTGCTGCCAACCTTTCCGCCAGGGCACGGCAGGCTGCGCCCTTCAGGTGTTGAGCAGGAAGACGCTGAGGCGATAGCGACAGGAGACAGGAAGGACGACACAGGTCGCGAATCGCAGACAGGCGGTCGAACCGACTTCGGACTGCTACGAGGGCTGTTGCTCTTGGGCGCAAAACGCACGAGAGAGCGGCAAAACCGAGCCTCGACATCTTCCTCGTCTTCCTCTTCCTCGTCTTCCTCTTCCTCGTCTTCCTCTTCCTCGAGTTCTGAAGAGGAGGCGGCCCCGAGCGCAGGAGAGGAGAGAAGTCGCAGAACGCGAGGAGGCGTAGATCGTGGAAAACCGCGAGAACCTGTCTCGGGAAAAACAGAAGCGGATGGGGCCGATTCAATCGCGCCAAGGCAGTCGCTGGCTCCTCTCGCTTCCTCCACATCTTCTTGCGCTTCTGCCTATACTTTCGGTCCTGTCTCATCGTCTCGTTTATCTCCCGATTCGCTTCCGCGTTCCGAGAACCGCCCCGCTGAGTGTCTCCGAGCAGCACCTTTAGTCGATGCCTTTTTCCCCTTCCTCATAGGCCGATCTCCTCTTTTATTTTTCTTCCCTTCTCCTCAATCCCTGTCTGTCCTGCTTCGTCCTTCCCCCTCTTCGTCTTCTTCCCTCTCTTCGTCTTCTTCCCCCTCTTCGTCTTCTTCCCTCTCTTCGTCTTCTTCTCTCTCCTCTTTTTCTTCTGTGGAAGGAGCGCGGGACGCCTCGGACGGTCTCTCAGCTGCGCTGGCGGAGGCGCAGAGGAGTCAGGGCGATTTTTCTTCCTCAGATTTCGTCGTGTCTTCTCCCTTCTTTTCCGCGCGATCGTCAGACGGGAAAACCGGGAGGGTGACGGCCCACCTTGCAGCCGCTCTTTTTGCCGCGATGCTCCTGCGAGGGATTGGGAAACGCGTCTCTCTTCCTCCCTCGTTCCTCGACTTTTTTGAACAGGAAGTCCGGCTGCAAATCCGCCGCTGTCTCCCGTCCTCGCCTTCCTCGCGGCCTCCCTCTGCTTCGTCTGGTGCGTCTCTTTCGTCTTCGAGTCTGAAGGAGACGAAGAAAAGAAAAAGCGTCAACGGCGAGAAAGCGGAAGAGCAGACAACTTCTGCCGTCCCTGAGTTTCCCTTTGAGGCGGAAGAAGAACGTTTCCGACTTGCCGTCGAGTTTAGCGAGGCATGGAGGAAGGCTGCGTCTTCTTCCCGTCCTCGGGCAAGAGCCACAGGCAGAGAAGAGCGAGGAACAGGAGAGAGAGGACAACCGTCTGAGGAAAGCTCTCGTCATTCCCCCCCCGCAAATCGTAAACGCAGTCGAACAAATCAGTCCCTTTCTGCTAACGCTTCCTTTTCTTCGGAACGCGTTGGCCTCGACTTCCTTCGGGCCGCAGAACGCTCGAAGCTTCAGCGCTCAGCAACTCTAACTTCACGATGCGCGTATCCTCGTCTCCCTTCTTCATTCTCTTCGTCTTCTTCCTCGTCTTCTTCCGCCTCTGCTTCTTCTATCTCTTTTCCATCTTCTTTTGCGAGGGAGGAAAACCAGTGGAAGAGCCATGGGGCAGAAAGCAGTGCCCAGGCGCGTACCTCGCCTGTCGGCATGCCGGCTGCGGTGTCTGTACAGCTCGGGCGGTGCGAGCACGAGAATCTGACGAGCGGGAAAAGCGAGAATGGACGCCGAGAGAGGAGCGGCGACATGGGAGAGAGGCGCCAAAAGGGAGAGGGAGAGGAAGAGGGAGGGCGAAATGCATCTGTAGACGCGTCTTCTTCCTCCTCATTGCCTCGCGAAGACCCATCTGTGCGGGGTAAAACGGGAGAAGTTGGAGACGGAAAAGTTCGCTTCGTCCTCGCCATAGACGAAGCAGAAACGATTGCCGATGTCACCTTTCGCTACGCTTCCAGGTAACACACTTTCTCTTCTGATTGTAAACGTCACGGCCAGGGTGGAGACACTTTTTTCGCTGGCAAAAGTGTTGCGTGCATCCGGGAATTTAGGTTCAAACCGCATGCACATGGGCCTCCACGCAGTCCATTTCAAAATTAACATTCAAGCATATGTATGTATGTATGTATGTATGTATGTATATATATATATATATATATATACGTGTACATATATATATATATATATATATATATATATACGTGTACATATATATATATATATATATATGTACATATGAATGTATGGGAGTATATATATATATATATATATATATATATATATGTGAAAACGTATAGGAATTTGCGAATGCACCGATGAGGCTCTCGATGAAAACCTAGACCGTTTCTCTGTGGATCCTGAGGGTGTATGTCCTCCGTTTCTTTCAGTGTTTTTTCTGGACTGTACTTGAGTCTTGAACGGCGTGTGTCTCCTGCTCTCGGCCATGCCAGCATCCGCGTGTGTGCTTTTCCTCATGCAATTAGATCGTGCGTCCGTTTCTCACAAAGTGCGTCTTCGAGAGAGGGGTTTTTCTCGATCGCCGAGAGGGTTCGCTTACGCATTTCTTCTTTCTTTTTCGATTGAGAGCGTCTCTTTTCCAGCTGGCGGGAAGTCCTCCAACGACGGCGACAGCAGCTGCATGCGTGGTGGAACCAGCCAGGGACGCGAGCGCTCCTCGAAAGCCCATCAAAGAGAAGAGAGAACGAACGGCGAGAGAGACAGCCGGAGGGTCGGGCCGATGCGCATCCGCGCGCGGAGACGCAGCCGAGTCTCGAGGGTGACGGAGAGACGAGCGAAGGATCACGACACGGTGGGGGAGTGCAAAGCGCGTCTGAGACGGAAGCGCAGCAGGGAGACACCGACGAATTCATCGTTTTCGACGAAGGCCCAGAGGGCTCTCAGGAGCCGGCAGGACCGGCAGAAAACGTGCCGAAAGAGAGCGGAGAAGCGCAGCCAGAAGAGAGCGATCCGGACGAAGTGGAGCGGCGTCTTCTTCTCGAACGCGAACCTCTCCCGACAAGCAAAGCTGGGTTTTCAAAACACCCGAAATTCGTTCTCGCCTCCATGGTAAGACAGTGTTTCGTTGGGCCTTCTCTCAGGCTCCGTCTCCCTCGTCTTTGTCTCCAGTGCCTTTGCAGTTTCACCTCCTGTGTAGCCGCCCCCGCGTCCTCTCTTTTCGTTTGAAGCGTCTCACAACGCGCGTCTGTTTTCGTCCGCGGATATGCGTTTCTCTCGATGCCGCTCGCACTCTCGCCCCCGTTTTGCGTGCAGCTACGGCCCTCAGAGTACTTGCCGCCTGGAACGCGCCCCGCGGCTTTCTTCCAGGGCGAACTCGTCTATTTGCGCCGCGACGTTTCCTCGCTGAAAACGGAGCGTCAGTGGAGCCGCGAGGGTCGGCGTCTCCGCGCAGGCGTCACGCCGCTGCGAGTTGTCTTCAGGCGAAATCTCGCCTCCCAAGGGCGTCAGCTGGGAGAACCAAACAGCCGGCGAGGCGGCGGAAGTCGCTCGCAGTGGCTAAACCCGATCCTGCAACAAGAAGGGAGAGAAGAAGAGAGACGCGCGAGACGAGAAGAGAGAGGGACAGGAGACGGGCGGAGCGTGGATCGCGTGACGCTTGGGCTCTACGGCGAGTGGCAAACGGAGGGAAAGCCGCCGCCGCGCGTGGAAGACGGTCGTCTCCCTGACAACGGCCACGGCAACATCGAAGTGGGGAACCTGGTAAGGCGAGAGTCGGAGGGAAACACAGGAGAGAAGGCCAGTGGATCTCGGCGCGGCGCCAGCAGGGGTTGCCGAGTCGCCAGCACGATATTTCAGGGGGCGTGTGGTGTCAGGTCCAGGGATGGACGAGGTTTTCCTCGCCTCGCGCTGCCTCTACGTTTCAGGGTTTTGCCACGGAGACATGCCGCTGAAGACTTCAACGAAGAAGCGTTCCAAAGGTCCTTCGATCGCGTTTTTGCGTCTGCACGCGCACACGTTCAAAAGCTCAGCCATCCCCCGTTTTCCTCACTCGGCAGTCTCGCGTGGGGCACGAGAATCGACAACTTGACGCAGAGAGAGATCCGTGTGCAGAGACATGAGTAGAAATGTTAAACTACCGTGTAAAAAAACGATACAGATACCCTTATGGGGACGTGCACCACACATGCGCGTGTGAATCCACCTAGGCAAATCTTTGCAGTACACATGTGTCGATATCTCAGTGCCTCCATATATATATATATATGCTCGCCTGTTCACGCGTTTGCGGGTCTACGTCGCCAGACACGTACAAAAGTATGCGCGCGTACGTGTCTCCCTCTCTATCTTTATTTATTGTATGTGTATGTACGACTGCTTGCACGCATTGAAATCTCTCGTCTTGACGGCTGGCCTCAGGAGCAGAGAGGTAGAGCCTGCAGTATCTCACGATAATATTAGATCGCGTCTTTCTGTTCAAGCGATCCGCTTTCGCGGGCGTGTGGCGATTTGTCTGAGGCTTCGCTGTTCCTCTGCGTTCTCTCTGAACGTTTTTCGCTTCGAGTCCCTCTCTGTGTTGTCTCTGTGGCCTTTGTTATCTTTGGCGTCTTTGCCGTTTCAGGGGCCAGTTCCGATCGGCGCCGTCCACATCTCCCTCGCGGACTTTCGCTGCTCGGGATGTCCGTCGCTGTCTCCCGCGGGCAAGCAGGCGACGCCGCTGAGTGCCGCGAGTCTCGGCGGCGCTTTGGTGGCAGCCGCTGCGAAATGCGGAGTGGAATTCCGACCCGCAGTCGTCGCCTTTGAACGCAAGACAGGCTCCGGTCTCGCCGCGGGCTCCGCCGGCTGGATCCCCGTGCGCGACGGGGTTGTGGTGCTTGAGGCGGACGAGGCGCGCGTGCGCGCAGCTTGGCGAGAGGAACGGGAGAAGCGCGAAGCGGCGTGGGAGCGGAGGCGCCGAAAGAAAGAAGAGCGCGAGAGAGAAGACGGCCTGCGGAAATGGCGGGTTCTGTGTCGGGCATTGCTCTTCTGGAAGGAAAGGGAGGAGGACGAGCGGCGGGAGAAGGGACGAAGCCGACCCGAAGGCGAACGCGTGTGACCCGAAACACGGGCAAGGTGCGGTTGGGAAAAACGCGAGAAGGAGGCGGCGCAGGGGACCGTGCCTAGCGGCGTGGTGCCCGAGAGAGATAGAGAGAGCAGAGAAAGAAGGCAAAGAGACAGCAAGCACGGACAGAAAGCAAAGAGAGAAAGGCGCTGACACGAGCGAGGTCAGGGTCTGTGAAGCGCCGATCGTCTCTGCTGCGTGGCGGCGAAGCGAATCGAAAACTGCCGAGGAGCGAGGGAGGAGACGAGCTGAAGAGAGAGTGTGCAGGCAAAGGAGAGATGGGTTCGCAACAAAGAACAGAGCGCGGAAGCGGCGCAGACAGGAGAGTGAAGAGAAGAAAGGAAACGCGGGGTTCAGGCGAGCGAGGAAAAGATAGAGAATGTGAGAAGAAAGGCGTTTGAAAGCGCGGGTAGAGCACTACGGACACGAAAGGAGAGAAGGCGAAAAAGGCTAGTTTCTCTCAGGGAAGAGACACAGAGAGAGGACACGCAAATTTCGGCAGGAGAAGCCAGGCGTGTGTGTGTCCGTTGAAGCGCGTTTTCGAGGTGGTGTGCTGTGTCCAAGCGTTGCTCATCTCAAAACAGTTCATATACATTTTTCCGTAACCCCCTGAAAACCGCACTCTATGTTCGCTCCGTTCTTCGCTGCACTGTCTTCTCGCACTCTAAACTTCACCAGTTTCTGTCGGTGTCGCCGCCTCGCCGGCGCCATCTCGGGTTTCTTCTCGCTTCCCGTTTTCGCTGTTTCGCCTCTCCCCTCTTCCTCCATTTCCTCTTTTTCCTCTCTTTCAGTGAGTGTGTGTATCTGGATCCACATCGCGCTTTGTGTATCTCCATGCACACTTCATGCCTTTACCCGAATGTTCTACGTGCACCAAAGGCAGCGCCCCATAGTCTCTTACATGTTGAATCGAGCCGACGACCGAAACACAGGCGCCGACACTGTAGACTGGACGCTGAGCGCATTCATCAGCCTGTACACACATTTTTGGGTCGGAAACGCGTTTATTCTGAAAGAGCCGTTCGTCGGTCTCCCCAAGCCTGTGGGGCAACACGGGGTACGCTTCCTTGAAACTCGGGACGCTACGTAAGCGTCCCCGCAGTGGTCAGCGCTCGTTTCCACGGACGAGGTTTGTGAACAAATGGAATCAGTCTGATCTAAGAGCACAGCACCTACGGCTAGAACGGCTGCGACAGACTTTGTCGGCGTGTGAACCCGCATAGCAGAGCTGCAAATTCCAAGATCCGTTGGAAGAATAACGCACCCCTCACTGCCTCAGGAGGTTCCTGGAATCGGCTCTATAAGAACGCAACCGCAAACGCATGCTTGGTGGCGGCTGAGGCCTGGTCGGCGATTTTGTTGGCGATTCCTTGGCTGCGTTTGCTCTTGTCTGCTCTTCTATGAAGGGTAAGCGTTTGCTCTTGTCTGCTTCTCTTTGAAGGGTAAAAGAGGGGCGCAGCTCTTTCCGACACGAGGAGCGAATCGGACCTTTTCTTTCCGGAGGCGACTCGCCTGCACGCCGGGGTGTAGCTACACTTGCCGATTCGGTTTCTCGACCGTGTGGCGGGTGGTGCCTGGACACGCGCTCGGCGGTGTGGAGAGGGAAAGAAGGAAGAAGGAAGGCAGACGAGGGCCGAAACGGAAGTCCGACGAGTCGGCACTGCTGCGACGCCTTGAGTTTGGCAAGAAAAAACTGTGGACGGGGATCGCGGACACCCCGCGAACGCACGAAAGTTGCAGCAAAAAGGAAAGCACTCGATACGAGTGGATAAAATGCGATGGAAAGGACGAAAAAAAGTACGCGCCACCCTTCGCGAACGTTTACCTCTTTCACGGATGTTGCGCTCAAAGCCTCCTCCCGGAGAGATCCGTTTAAAGCAGACTGCACGCACATCATCGGTGTGTGGAACCGGCGCCCTCGGTTGCGCCTCCCCGATATGAACGATTCCCGCCCCAAAAGTTCTCCCCCTGGAGACAGCAGAAAGTGTTCTGGGACGTCCTTTCGCCGCGAGCTTTGGAGAACGATGGCAGAAACCGCCAATCACCCCTCTCCCTTCTTCTCCGTGCGTTCCCGTACGGTTTCACGCCTCGACGGCGCACGACGAGCGCTTCACTGTCTCGCACGCCCGCACCTGACTCTCTGTGCGTCTTGGCTGCTTGGTCTCGGCGGTCGAGTCCCTGCTCCACGACCTGTGCTTCCCGCCCCTTGTTTCTCCCCGTTGGCCGCCGGGTTTCTGTTCCGCTGTCTGTGTCTGGCCCTCGCGAGACGTGTGTCTCCATCGTTCCTTTTCCCCGTGGCGCGTGTCTCCTCTGCGTTTGCTCGTCCTACCGACGCGCCTCGGGCTGACTCCGCAGCTGGGCCTCCAGAGCGGCGACTTTCTTTTCGAGGAGATCGCTGTACTTGCTCATGTCTTCCGCGTAGTTTTTGACGGAATCGTAGCTGCGCTGCACGTCCCGCAGATCCGCGTGAGCCTGCTGAACGTCCTCGAGGAGCTCTTCGTTTCGCTGCCGGAGAGCGCCCGTCGCGGCGACTTCGTCAGACATTTTCCCTTCGCTGATCCTCAGACGCTCACGCAGCAGCCCCACGTCGCCCTCGACCGCTTGCAGTTTACTCGAGAGCGCGCGCTTCTCCGCCTGCGCCTGCTGCAAACGCTTCTCGGCTTCCATGGCCGCGATCTCGGCCTCCAGCGCGCTCGGCAGCGCAGCGGCCGCGGGGACCGCCGCCGCGGGGCCAGGCTTCGCAGCCGCGCGCGGCGGCGTGGACGGCGCCTCTGGCCCGCGAAAGTGTTGGGGCGAGAAGAACGCGGCCGCCCCAGCTCCGTGCGGCGCGGCGGGCAACGCCACGTACGTCGAGCTTCCTCCAACAGGGTCGGCCGTGGACAGCAGCGGAAGGACCAGGGGCTGCGCGCCTTTCTCGCCGCCGGGGAAGAGCATTCCAGGCGGGACGTTCGCTGCTCCTGGAGGTGCGCCGGCTTGGCCGAGGGCGCTCGAGGCCAGTTCGCGTTCCATCGAGGCGTTTGCCGCGCGCAGCCGCTGCAGCGCAGGGTACAGCTCCTCGATCTCTTGCTTCAGAGCGCGGGTTTCCTTTTGGAGCTCGCGCGTGGTCTTGTGCGCCTGGCCGCGCCGAATAGCCTCCACCCGCGTGTTGAGCGCCTTGAGACTGTTTGCGCGCGCCTTGAGGTCGTCCAGGGCCGAAGGCTTTTCTTTCGCGCCTTTTCCGGCGCCGCCCGCAGCGCCTGGCTTGCCGTCGATCCATTCGTTCGGCGCAATGAGATCACCCTTCGCCTTGGCGCCTTGACCGCCCGGCACCCAGCCCGGCACGCGACTGCGCACAACTCGCCACGTGACGTACGCCACGACGAAGCTGACGAACAAGTTCAACGCGATGGAGCCGGCGGGCGTCCTGACTGCTTGCGCAACCAGCCGCTGGACGCTCCCGTTCGCGAGTCCGCGCTTTCTGCCGCCGTCCGTGCCACCTCGACCGGCTCCGTGGCCTTCGGCGCGCAGGGCCCGACCGCGCTGCAGGGCGGTCGTCAAGTTCCGCCCCGCCGGCACGTGGCTGTCGGCGTCTGCTGGCGGGACGGGAGCAACCCCCCCGTCCCGCCGGTCGCCCCGCCGGTCGCCCGCGTCTCCAGGACGGTCGCGCGCGTTGTCTTGGGCTGCCGAATCGCCCGAGACCGCTCTCGCGCCGTCCTGAGGCGCCTGTCCAGAGTGGCGAGTCGTGCGCGCTGAAGCTTCCAGTCGGACCAGAGAAGAAAGGAACGCGCGGGGCTTGGCCAACTTGCTGAGGCGGCCGCGGCCTGAGCGCCGCCGCAGCGCCCGCAAGTCGCGGTTCGCCCTCACTGCGGCGGCGCTGGCGAGAGGAACAACCACATCTTCTGCGGCAGCTCGGCCGTTGTGGTCCTGCGCACGTTCAGGATCCTCGGATATCGTGGAGTTGTCGGCAGAGTCCTCGGCAGAGTCCTCGGCAGGCTCGTCGGCTTCGAGCGTCGGCGTGCGCGACAGATCCGAGCTGGCCTCTGCGACAAGCCGCACGGAAATCGGTCGGTTCGGTTGCGAAATCGCTCGCAAGCGTTCTACGGGGCCCTCGGAGGGGAAGGAGAAAGAGAAGAGAAAAACCAAGGCCAGGAAGGAACCCGAGAACGCGAAGAGGAAAGACCGAGAAACGCGGCGCGTGCTCCGGAAAAGCCCGTGCCGACGAAACGCGTGCCCCGAGGGGAAAAAGGTGTCGGCAGCGCTCTGGAGATCTGAGGCGCCACACGAATACGAAAGAGTCGGGGAAGGCGAGAAACGACGAGGCACAACAGAAGGTGAAGACGAAGAAGGTGAAAAAGACGAATACTGCGGAGGATCCATTGTCAGACGAGGCCTACGCCTCTGAGGATCATCTGGGTGACGGGGGGGAGACTTCCTCGTTCATGGCTACGAAGAACAGAACTGCAGCCTCCACATTCCCCACCTTTGTACCTTCTCTCCTTTTCGACGGGGTATGACAGGTAACCTCTCGGGCACAAAATTCATGTGCACGTCTCCACTACCGTCGGAGCAGAAATTGACTAACAGCAGACCAGAAAGCTGCCACTGTCGTGTCGCCTCACAGCGCCGCGCAGTATCATCGCGTGCCTCGAGCAGACGAGCGTTGCCAGGCCATGTCCGGGATACAGTTCTTCGGGAGTTCTGATGTTCGAGTTCCAAACCCTTGAGTGGCTATTCGATACGATGCGAAAGACAAGAGCCTCGAAGGTGTAAAAAGTCGTCTCTCAGAGAAACGACTTTCCCCAGCTGATCCTGTTCTCGATCCCCGGCACACAGGGACAGCCCGGCGGCGACGGAACTCTCTCTCGAGGCCGCGCGCACACCACGGCGTGCGCAGGGGGAGAGCCTCGCCCGCATCGCCCTGCGGTCCGAGACGTTCATTTTCCGGCAAAGTTCTTTCAAATTTCTCCTTTCGTTGCTCCCGACCCCTTATGCCTACTCCACGTCTGCTGGCTTTCACTAGAAGAAGGGCCGAAATCCGACTTTGGGAACCACTGCACGGCCTCGGCGCGACGGGGCGGGTCTTTTTCCGCGCGCTGTCGCGCGCGGAAAAGCTACGAAGACAACCCCGCGAAGCGCCTGCAAGTCGTAGCCAGTTTCAGCTTTTTCGTCTGCGTAGTTGCAGTGGTTCTGCTGTTTCGCGGAGTATCTCGACTGCATCCGCGCAAGGGTTACTGGCTCTAGGCTGCCTTCTGACGTCAGGTCCTCGTAAGACGAGAGAAAACGAGTCTGAAGCCGAGCGCCATACTCCGTGTGGGACTCGATACGAACGTACACTGGGCGCGAGCACACGCAGCCACACGCCGCAAAAAGAGTGACGGCCGGAAAAGAACTCCCAACCGCGTACGCCGCAAAAGTGTGGCGGATTCCGTGTCTAGGTAAAGAAGACGACACTTCACAAATCGAACAGGTCACATCTCACAAAGTTGACGCGCCTTCACGGATCAGTTGGTCATGCAAGGATCTTCGGAAGGGGCGTGGTGACGAGGATTCACTGATGTGACGGTCAACGAGGTACATGCGGTTCTGGGACGCGTAAAAAGCCCAAACAGGTGTGGGTCCCCGAACTTTCACGCACGGAGAAAGGCATCCCCCTCGAAGTCTCTGAGCATTTTGGTACTGCTTGCTCGAAACATCTTCTCGGGTGGACAGCCGGTGGATCGAATTTGTCCCTGAGGCGATTTGTGGTGATTTCTCTAGGGAACGGAGAAACTCGGCCAGCCCGGATGCAGGCATGGGCAGGAACGCGTCAGCTGTTTTGCCTTGGATGCAACGATTCGCTGAAGGTTCCTCGAACCTCCCACTCGAGGGGACTTCTCAAACATCTCCCAACAATCCCTTGCCTCAGACGGCCATCGGCAGCCAGCAGCGTGTCCCGTCGAGTGGTTGAAAGATGCTTGTCCTTCAGGAAGCGGTCACGCAGGCTCGACACACTGCGCTCCCTGTGTCCTGCAAATCACGTGCAGGAGAACCGTCTCGCGACGAAGGGGCCTCCGCGGCTGAGCCTTGTTCCGTCAGCTCTTCTGAAGCTGTGACCACTTCCGAAAGCGCGGCGAGAAACCCCCTCGGACACGGAAGCGGACTGTGCCGTTCCAGTGTTCACTCCGGAACTGTGGAAGCCGAGCAGGGCCCTCTCTGGTCTAGGGCTAAGCGGAAACCGAGCTTTCGGATCAGAGGTGAAGTTCCGTGCCACAGGAATGTCACTTGGAAGAAAAAGGACGCCTCTCGAGTACCAACGGCACACTGCCGTTCTGGACAAGAGGAACCAAATGTGAGGTCGCACCTGCGAAACATCGAAACTCTGCCGTCCAAAACACGTAATTATCGTCAGACTCGAGAAGCTCCAAAGAGAGTTGGTACGAATGGAGTCGGGTAGCCGAAAGTTCAAATGGAAGAATGCCGCCGTCAGCATTCGGCGCCAGTCCGCTTTGCAAACGCTGATGTATGCATTTCGGGCGCGGTGCGTTTAGATTCCAACACTTGCGTTCGCTGCGCACGTGTCGCCCGAGTCATTTCTGAGGGCTACGAAAGGCTATTAAGAGCTCTACAGTCCTCACGTTTGCCTGGACTTTCGTTTTCTTGTTACCAGTACGCCATGCCTACCGTTGAACCCACCGTCTGTATCCTAAAAGATTGAGAGCTCGTGCAGCGCGATGGCAGCAAAGGCCAGGATATCTGCTCATCTTCGTGAAGTCACTAGCATGCTGCCAACGTCGCACTACTGAACAGCACGTACAAAAGGAGATAAACGAAAACAGTCAAACGACTGTTTCAATTTCTGGAGGAGCGTTATACCTTTCGGCTATGTGGTCCTGCCTTTATCTATTAGAAGCTGCCTGAAGGACCCACGAGTGAAGCCAAACTTCCATTGGACGAGGGCGCGAGAACAGAGGAATCGGATTGTAGCTTTAGGCAAGGTTTTCCCCCTAGAGCGGTGAGGACGTCCGATTTCCGAGGTTCTTCCGAGGATCACTCGGGAGAAGCCTGCGCGAGTAAAAGTGTTCATCCTTCCTCTCAAAAGCCAGAGAAAGCTGGACTCGCCCAGGAGGCAGAGAAACAGCCGACAATTGAGGAGCCTTTCGATCGCAATCAGTGGAGAAAGACCAGTTGGAAAGACGTCATTCGTCGACAGGCCGCTGCTGGACTGGCGCCTCTGCCGTGCAACTCGCCAACCTCCTTCAACGACGCTGAATACCGAAGAATTTTCTCTGCTCTCCCTCTAGAACCTGCACTGGCCGAAATGATCCAGGGCTCCGTGGAGCTTTTGGAGCACGCCCTGAAGCCGCTCTTAAATTGCCCAAAGACCAAGAAAGCGTGCAAAGACTGCGGACTCAGACCGGAGGCTCTGACCATTCCCATGTGAGTGGCTTCAAAACGCCGCCTTCATGGTGACTGAAGCGTTCAGTCGATCTGCGTGTCCGACACTACCTGAGCCGAACACCAGCCCAACAAGAAGACGCCTGGGATGTTTTAGAATTTCCACTGTGCTCGAGAAAAGGACACAGCAGCC
Source organism: Neospora caninum Liverpool (assembly GCF_000208865.1). Classification (NCBI taxonomy): domain Eukaryota; phylum Apicomplexa; class Conoidasida; order Eucoccidiorida; family Sarcocystidae; genus Neospora; species Neospora caninum. The sequence goes on from NC_018391.1 coordinate 465,427, forward strand.
AGCAGCTACAGACGTAAGATGGGTTCCATAAATACCTGCACGCTGACCGCATGCTCACTTTTAAAAACGTTCTGCAAAGCGGGGTCAGATCTGCTTTCTCCGGGGTTCTATATTTCACCAACGCATTCTTCCGATTCGGGTTGCCCGAGTCTCTTGTCGCGCGGAGACCAGGAAACAAAGCGTTCTAGGGCGGATTCCGCGGAGCACCCGAGTCACCTGGATGTATGCGTTTGGTCTGTTTGCCGACAGGTTTGAGGACAAAATAACGACAAAAGACCGCCGCAGGCTTCACCGTCACTACCTTGAAACGGCACGGTTACATAGACAAAATCTCATGCGGGTATTACAGCTCCGGGAAGAAACACTCCGGATAGATCATGAGGAGCAACTGCGTGCTGCGGAAGCAGACCTGGGGAAGGCTTTAGAACGTGAATCTGGGTACTCTGTTACTGACTCAAAGCCTCCCCAGCCAGGCGTTTCCACGAAATCGAGAAGCGAGGCACTGGTCCCCGAGCACCTCAGGGCGACAGTGGACCCTCATGTAATCAACAAGCAACGCCGATTGGAAGAAAAACAGAAACAGGTATCCCCACGGGAAACCGATCGAACTCTTTGGAGTTCGGAGCACGCGTGAGAAGCTTTGGAATGAAGGAACGCACAAACGAGAGTGAATCGAAGGCAAAGATTCTGCCTCCCACGCAGTTGGCACCGAATCTCCGGCATACCTCGGCCATACTCACCAGCACACACACACACGCGACGCGACGGAGTGCAAACTTCGTGATTTTGCGTGTCGAGAACAAAACGAGCAGATTCCGGTGTTACCCGGTGGAGTTGACGCTCTAGGACCTGTGTTCAGCAATGCGCAGAGCGTAGGCTTCCCATAAAGTTGGTGAGCATATTCAGGCATTGTCCTGATCTCTCTAGTCCTTCCAGTGCACAGGCTAGATCTAAACTGGAGCGCTTCTTTAACAGAAAGAGGCGTCACATTCGGTAGTGTTTCTCTTCTAAGTTACCGTAGCCACTGTCTCTGTTCGACCGTTCGTCCAGCACACGGTTAAATTACACCGACGCTCTCTCAACCCGCGCAGTCCCCAAGAGGGTTAGAAACCCAAAGAGTGAGGGTGGATGCTGTTTGTGCGTCCACAGCTGAGAGCCGAACGTGAGACACGTCTGCTGAGAGTAAAGGAGCTCCAGAAACGGTTGGAGAATGACAGGGTCGGCCACATGAAGCGCGACCATGTCTCCGAACCGAATTCAGGCAAGAGCCTCGCTACAGCTAGACCGGCGCAGTCTCGGAAGCCAGCTGCTTTCGCTCGGTGAGAGACGATCGACGGTCGGTGTAAGGAGGTTCAATTCATCGACACGACGACAGAAAACTTAGCAGAGAGACCGGCTGTGGGAGGACTAATTCAGACTTCGTTAGCCTCAAACCAGCACCTGACACTTCCTAGTGTTTTGTGACTATAGATACGTGGTACGCACGACAAATTTCCTCCTCGGCGGTCCAAGTCGAACGCGGCGGAAGGTAGAAAGCACGACAGGAATTTCCGGCTGGGACTTCGCGCGTCCGGCGGCTTGGGAACAACCGCTCCTCCTTGAATCCGTTGTCTCGCACTGGCTTCGCCTTGCTTACTCCAACTCTTTTAGGAAGTTATTCAACCGGTCCGCTTCACAGCCCTCCGTCGGCCTTGATCCTACCAGGAGACGATCGGCGCCGTCTGTGCCGCTTAGCTCCAAGAAAGAAGGCTGCTTCACGGATTGCGGCGAAGAGTTGTTCTCTGAAAGGCTTGCACCGGTAAAAAAGCCTCTCCGGCCTCATTTGTTTTATGCTGCTTCGTCTGAAGTGGACGGTTAGTTTGCCGTGCATCCCCAGAAGAAGGACTGCGCGTCAGTGATCAGAATGGACACAGAGCCCTTCGCCGTCTCCAGAGGAGAAGCTGAGGCGGTACCGAACTTCACGAAAGTATTTTGGACATCCGGGATCGGTAGGGCTCCTTGTGGTTTGCCTGGAAACGGTGAGAGGGACTTGCACACTAAAGTAACGACGTGTCAACAAACGATGCATAACCTGCAACGATGTCCCGCTATTCCACCTATCATTCCCTCGTTCTGAAGGAACTCCAACTCGTTTCCTGCGAAGGTACCTTTACAAACGCCGACTGCTGGAACTCGCCAGGAGCTCTTTCATGCCGAAAACGTGGTTCCCGGTTGCCGCACTAGCTATTCTGATGATGCGAACGATCCGTGCAGAACACCAGGCTGCGCAGCAGCAAGGCTCTGACATCTCTTTCCCGGTGACGACAGGTAGTGATTTCGACTGGGCCGAAGGGACTTCGCAGTCCACCCATCGACGTACAATCGTCCGCAGCTCTTTGCAAGTGCCAAGGGCTGCTTGAGAAGAACGTGTGTCAAACAGGACCTGCGGCGTGAGTTCCAATTGTCGGCCTTCTTGGAATCGCGCCAAATCAGCGCCACCACACAACGGTACCTCTGAACCCGAATCGGAGAGGCGGGTGTGCTCTGGGACACGGCTATGCCGTGTTACGTGAAAATGGCAAGCACATTGCTGTTGCAGTTGTGTATCGCCTGGGTTCCGGAAACGAGACTTCTCTGAAAACCCACGCAGTGCAGTCGACCGATCGATGCAGGTTCTGCTCGCCCCGTCAGAGTTAGTGAGACTCCGGCCTCACGAGCCTGTACGAGAACGTTTTTGGCATCTAGGGAGTTTTTTCCCGAGGCGATTTAACCAAACCGGCTGGGGTATGGGCTTTCGCCTAGGGCGAAAGCCGGCGCGCTTACCATGGAGCTGGGACACAAAGGACAAGAAGCCTCTCCCGTCTAGTGGCCACGGTTACCACGTATCCTGACGAGAAGAGAGTTCCATGTCAGGAACCGGAGCAAGGATCAGGTTGGCACCGCTTGAAAAAGCAGTGCTGAAGAATCGTCCCACAGTCTCACTTTCGATGATATGCTCCCGAGGGCAGTTACGCAAGTCGCTATGTAGGCAGCCTTCGAAACCCTAAGGCTGGTACCTGTCGGCAAAGGTAAAATCGCCGGGTTCTCGGAATTTTTGTGGTGTTTACTGGCTGTGTAGACATCATGCAAAGTGCCTGTCAGCCATGGCGTCGTTGTGTGAAAGTCCATTTGGGGGCTCTGACGACGAGCGTGTGCTCTGGAAGGAAACCACCTGACGTCATCTCCAGCACGGACTGGAAATTTCTCGCTGCTCCGCCACAGACTTTACCCTCTTTCCACTCCCCGAGGAAGACAGGACGTCGCTTCCAAATAGAAACCCGAGAAATGAGGCCATTTAACCGTGTCTACTTCTTTGTCTCCTTGGTTCTTCGTTGAATCGAGCAGTGGCCGATGGCTAGCTACCACAGCGTCTGGTATATCGCTGCGGAGCGGACTCTTCTCTGGGGCTCGACGGTGACTCGTCCAGTTGACGGGTTCTCATGTTTGTTGCTTTCTCTTCCTATCTCCCTGCCTCATTGGTTTTTGCTGAAATTTTCGCCTGCATTGCAACGCACACAGTCAATGGAAAGCACCTTCTTGCGGACCGTTTTCCCCTGTTTGAGCATGCAACATACGGGCTTTCTCGAGTCGGGAACGTGATTGCAACGTTTTTCCGTCCTCGTCTCAAGAGCCCCTCGTCGTAAAACTTTTTCTTCCCTTGAGTGTATACGCCTTCCCGGTCCTCAGGATTCGCCGGTACCGCCAAGCTTTTCCGAATTAACATGCTTGGGATGCGACTTTTGCTTTTCATGCCTCGTGGCTTGTAAACATCTGAGGCGAGAAAAAAACGCTGCGAGCACACACTCCCCAATCACGCGACAAACACATCCTCAGTCACCTCCTCAGTCAAGGGAACAGTCTCCTCTTAGAGGGACTCGACTTCTTTTCAAAGGCGTGGTCATTTCGGGCGGTAGAGAAACGAGGAAGTTCCCGCGCGACGTCCCGGTGTGTCTTCAAATCATTCTCAGAGAACAGGTCGGGTCGTAAGACCGTCCCCTTTCTTTCGTGAAAGTTGCTGTGGCCACAGTATGGACTTTAAAAGTTGAGGATTTCTCTCCACTTCCCAAGCACACCCTCAAGAGCCACCGCCCTCCTCAACGGCTCTGTGGCGCGTGTGGAGGCATCACGGATCTCCTCCCGTTCTTTGGTAGGTTTCCGATCTCACTCTCGGCATACCTAGCAACAGTCGAGCGCCTCCTCCCTCCTTCCTGCGGCTTTGTAAGAGGAGATTATTGCTCTCGCGGGCTTACACCGACTCACTTGCGTTCCCGCAGTCCCCCGGAGCTGCCTCTTTTCCCCGAGACTCGGAACTTTTACCCATGCGTCTCGGTACTTTGTTACTTCCTTTCGCCTGGATATTCGTCTTTGCGTGGCCGACTCCTCTTCTTCTCAAATAGCGCGGCAAAACGGGGCCTGGGCGGTCACTTTCCGGACGCGTGTCACTCGGCGCTGCGCGCCATCTGAGTATTTCGGGAGCAGTGTTTTTGTTCGATCGATCCGAAACGCGAGCAAAGAAAGCGTTTGCCAAAATCTTCCTCGAGCCTGCGCTTGTGGAACTTGCGAAGAGGGCCACAAGGCGGGCGGGGGCGACCGGCAGTCGTGCAGCCTTCCAGGGCTGTGCAACACCCGTGTCCCGTGTCGCGCGTGCCGAGAAGAAAAGTGTGTGACGAAAACTCCCCGTTGTTTAGCCGCCTCCAGAGTTTTTGTGACTTGCCTTTCCGTGAGCTCGAAGCGTCCATGGATCCACTCGGTAGGAGGCTGCAGAGGCGACTCCCCACCCTTCCCGCGCCCCCAGTCTCCGCGTCTTGTCTCTCAGCTTGCACGCGCGGCCAGGAACAAGACGCTCCCCTCCCAGCCATATCGATGAGGGCGTTTGGCACCGACCTCGGCTCTTCGCAGAAAGTCAAGCGCTCGGAGCGATCGCCCAGCGAGGAGCGCGAGGCCGGTCTCTGCGCCCGTGAGGCATCCGCTGGTGCTGTTCCGAGGCTAGCGATCGATACACTGCAAGGTGTAGGCCAGCACGCGAGTCGGAGCAAAACGCAGGATGTGCCCCGAGAGTCCGAAAAGACTCAGTCTCCTGGCTTCGAGAGAACAGACAGCGGCGCCTCTGGCAAGGAAACCGCGGATCCGAGCCCGCGCTCGGTTGACTCCGCTGAGAGCTGCAGCGTCGACGACTCGGCGGGAGCCTTCACAGAGCGGAGAGAGGAAGGCTTCCCCGAGCAAGCGCGTCGGCACGGCGGGGGCGTCGAAGGTGAGGGCTGTGGGGAGCCTGCGGGTGTTTCGCGGAAACCGTCCACCGATCGCGTTGAGGTGTCTCGAGAAGCGCCGAGCTCTCTCGAAGTCGCTTGCGGACATGTCCGAATTGCGGCTGAAGAAGACAACGCGATGCAGCTCGGAAACCCGTCGGCGGGCTCTGCCGCTGGAGCAAAGAGGGGTGCATGCGTTTCCGGTCCAGTCCCGGGACTCGTCCCTCGCCCGCCTCGCCTGTCGCTCCCAGCGTCGCCGGCAGGCCCCGGGGACGCGGAGATTTCCGAAGGGGGGCTGACGCGGAGAAGAGCGGAGGAAGAGCGTCGACGCATGGAAGCCTTGCTCTCGTCGACAAGTGAAGTGATGAGTCGGAGACTCGAGGTTCTGAAGGAAAGCATGGAGACCAAGGAGGCGATCATTGACCAGCTGCTGAGCAGGTGCCGCAGACAGGAGGAGGATCTCGCGAGTACCAGGGCACTGTTTGCGTCAGTCGCGGCGGAGAATGCGAAGCTCAGAAAAGAGTTGGAGTCGCAGAAGCAGCACATGGAGAAGAAGGAGGCAGACCTCTCCGCTCGGGTCGCTCGGAGTCATCGCCAGGTTTCGCCTTTCCAGAGCAGGCCGGAGGAGACAGGGGAGGAACTCGGACAACGCATGCGGCAAGCGGATCCAGAGAACGCGAGGGATCCTTCGCGCGGACGCGCCGGGAATGACAGGAGAGCTAAAGGAAATAGAGAGAGACGGAGAGGATGTGGAGAGAGCATGCGGCGGCAGCTGAGTGACGAGTTGGAACCCGATGCAGAGGCCGAGAGGGATGACCACTGCGCGTCTTCGGCCTTTCGACTTGATTCACTTCCGCCTGGAAGTGAGGAAGAAGGCGAAGAGCACACACAGGGCCTCGAGAAACAGGCAGACGTGAGAAATCTCCTTCCTTCGCAAACCGAACGGAGGAGAAGCCCGCAACGGGAATGGTGGGGGATAGATGAAGAGGAGGACGGGCGAGAAGTGAAGAGCAAAGAGGCGAAACGCGCGGGAAGGACACGAAAGGACCGGCTGCCTGCGATTCGAAAGTATGATTCGTTCCGCATGCAGTGCTCGTCGTCGGGCTCGCTGGAAGCTCCAGAAAGCGCCGGTGCCTCTTCAGAAAGCCAAGGGGCTTCTCGTGTTTCGTCACTGACTCGGCGTCCTTCTCGCTCGCGTACGGCCGGGGCTTCTAGCGCTTCAGATCCAGATTCCCAGGACAACGGCACATCCGACGTTTCGTCCTCTGTAAGGAAGCCTTCGGCGTACGCGGCGTTTCGCAGATGGCAAAAGAGTGGTCGGGAAGAAGCCCGGAGGAAGCGAAGACGGGCACGAACCGCGTTCCGGAGAGAGGGGAGCGACGGCTGTGCATCGCGTGCACAGACGAGAGAGAAGTCTCTCTCGGGATCGAAAAGAGAAACGGAGGAATGGCTGTTCAGCTGGCTGCTTCAGCAATACAGACGCAACCGCTCGACTCCTTCGGAGCCTCTCAGCTCCGCAGGCAGCCGCCACGAGTCACGTGAAAACGAAGAACGAGACGAGACAAAAAGCAACCGCGAGGCAGGCAGCCAGCGCTTTGAAGGAGAGAATCCAGGCGACACAAGGCTCAAAGCCGCTCACTTACTCTGCCCGAACGTCTGGTGGTGGTGTTCGCCCGCTGCGTTGCATAATCAGGCGTGATGCGAACGGGACAAGTTTCGGGGCAGCGCGCAACGAGAAGAACGCTTAGATCAGAAAGCACTCTTTTGCAAAGGTGCCTCTTCTGTGCAATCGGCTTCCGGCGCCGAACTCGACGGCTGTGAACTCCCCGTGTGATGACACCTAATAGATGAGGGCCAGCTTGCCATGAAGTTTCCGATCGTGCCGTGTTGTGTATTCAATAGCCGGCACGCCCTCGATCGTTTTGTCGCCCCTCCCGTCTCGAATCCCTCACTTTCCGCTTTCCTCCTTTTCGCCGACGCCTGGCTGGGCCTCTGTCCACGTGACTCGCCAGTGGCACACGGGCACGGGGCACGTTGCCTCTCCCGCGTGTTTCCCAACGGAAACGGGAGTTGTTTCTTAATGAAGACACTTTTCCTCTATCGGTGAGAAACGCTTCACTGGCTGACGGTTTCTGGCCGGCTCCAACTTTCCAGGCGAGTGTCTCTCTCTAGTGTCTCGACGTGTTTAGGCTGCTCAGGTCCCTATCCTCTAGGCGACAGCGCGCAGCTGCCGACGGGATGTTCAGCTTTTGCGGTTTCTCTCGTCAATTCCTTGCACCAGAAAACACCTGGTTCACGCATCCCCCTTCCATTCGTAAAGCCGGCTAAGATACCGTATGCGCTAGCCACTCAGCAGACGACATTTCGGAGAAGTCAGGGAGACTTCGGCCGTTCCTGCCGCTCTCCGCTGCGGACGAGCCATCAAGTGCAAGGGACTCCACACTCCGTGAGGGAATTCGTGTATTTCACATGCGCGACACCACTTTCCTCACTGCACGTGCACCGGGCACAAAACGTCGCTTTTCGCCCCTCTGTCACCGCAGATCCCTTTGCAGGCACTTTGAAACGCAGCTTCGCACGCACATCTGGTCTGGAAAGAACCCAGCCTGCAGCGTCAAACGCATGCTTCCACCAAGTAGTGGCTGCCGAGTAACTCAGAAGGGTTAAACGGTTCCTTGGGAAAAACGTGTCCTGTTCAGCTTCCCTCTGCACAGATTCAATGTTGCTCATTCCCACAAAAGCTGCTATGGGATGGACTACAGTGTCGCATGACTTGCCACTCCGTCTGTTTGTCTTTCGGTCTTTGTGACTCGGTGGGAACCAGGACACCAGAACTCAGCGATGCCCGAAATGAAGAATTTTGGAGAGGCTCCCGGCTTCTTTGTTCTTTCCACAACTTGCTTTAGGCTTGAAGCGGTTCTACGCGGTTCACACGACCCCGATTTGCGTGGCTTATTGGATAGAACATCCCTTATCGCTATTGTCCAGCAAACAAAATCGACAAAAAACCTATTCTGGTTGCACTCGTGTTTAAAACCTCTGCACAGGTTCTCGTTCACGGCACCCGCCGGAAAGGACACGAAAGTGCAGGCCTCTGAAAATCCGCTGGAATCGAGAATGCCGACGGAGCGGCGCCAAGTGCTACTTGTGTCCTCCGCACGTGATACTGGCGTATCGGTTTCTTTGCGTATGTGAGTAGAGCCTCGAAGAGTTACGAGTTTGTTTTGCGCACGTGTGTTGCGCGTGTTCGCGTGTCGTTCTGCTCGCGGTCCAGTGCAGCGGAGGGCGAAAATGGAAAGGCGTGGGTTCCTTCTGTGATCCGAAGCACTCTGTCGTTTTCTAGTTGTATGAACAGAAGTGCGCAACGCCCCTGTACATACACCGCAAGTGCGTGTGTGTTCATCACGGGGGCAGTGGAGCAGAAAGACGTGAGGCAACTGCGTTTTGTCTATTTTATCTGTCTCGTTCTCAGAAACGGCTACGTTTCCGCCTCTGGTCCTTCCCACAAGGCAACACACGTTCCCAGATGCAACGCGCGAAAGGTGGGAAAGGGGAAAAGATGCGACGGGGAGAATCGGAACAGAGCGGGAGTAGCGCTAGCCGCCGGGGATTCAAGCAAGGAAAGAAACGCGGTTGAGGCACGGCGAGAAAAGCCCCCACGCCGCGAAGGCTGAGAGAACGAAAGCAGTGGAACGCAGAGAGAAAAGAGAATTCGAAGAGCGGAACAAAGGGTAAAGAAACGGATAAGTGAGAGCGAGTACCACCGTACGCGAACCAGGACGGGTCCTGTACCGGACATTGCAGAACAGGAAGTCGAATCAGACACTGCGCGCCGCGCTCACCGTCCAGCAAGGCACTAGCGAAACGACAGATCGGGAAGAAAAGAAAGAAAACAAAGGGAATAAAAGGGGACCTGGATGCAGATTGTGAGTGTGTAAAACTCGAGGAGCGCGGCGCTGCGAGACCGAACAGAGTGTCTTCCGGCCCTGCGGACTGGTCAGCTGGCCCACGAGACACTGCCGGCGCAACGCGTGTGGTCGCACCGGAGCGATGCGGAGCGAATCTAAAATTCAAGAAAGAATGAGAAAGGCAGAGGACTCAGCAGACCAGAGACCACACGGAGACAAGCAAACGGCTGAGGGTCGCTCGCGAGGGAAGCAGGGCATTGGGAGACAGAGAGCAGCCGGGGTCGGAACTGAGATCGACGAGTCCTTGGCCGCAGGACAGACGTGGAGTGAAAGAAGAACCGTTTTGTTGCGTGCAGGAAGACACACTGAGACACAGACGCTCGCAAAGACAAAGAAGCCAGGTAACACGATGGCAGGAAAAAAATTCCCAAGGCAGAGCGAGGCGGGCAACAGGTGGGGACGGACACACACGCGGAGGATCGGTGCAGAGCCTCAGCATTTGTGTGTAGCTGTCGGCTTATAGACGGGCCGGAAAATCTTGGCGCGAATTCTTGAGAGCGAACGCGTGTTCGAAGCGGACCGAGGGTTACGACAGACCGCGTTTTTTCTGGAGGGAAACAAGCGATAAAGGGACAAAAGTACACAGAAGGAAAGGGACGGTTGCGGGTTTTCGGAAGGGGAGAACAGGAGTTGACCGTGGCAACTTACGGGCAGCCAGGGGAGGAGAGAGGTACCTGCCTCGCCCTACTTCTCTGTGCGTTCGCCTCCGGACCCGAGATGCTCCCCGTGTATGTACAGTTCCTTCTTTTTCTTTCTGTTTCTGCCTCGAGGAGCTGCTCCCTCTCGCGTTTTGTCTCGTCTTCGTCGCTCCCCGCGAGGGCTCGCGTCGCCGTCGCGATCTCCCACCGTGCGCTTTTTCTCGGCGACAACCGCGTTCGTTTCCTGTGAAACTCCAAATGTTCGATTCCGCGAAAAACAACGGGAGACAAACGAGAACTCTGCCCAGAGACGCGCATACGGAGGAGACAGATTGAGTCCCTGCGCGAGAGAGGCCCAGGCAGAATGACGCGAAGACGAGGTCACCCCCGGCACTCTGACCGGGCTGTGTCTTTTCGGTGTGTCTTGTTCTCTCTCTCCTTCTGAGGCTCGCGTTTTTGTCTCCTGCCGGCTCCTCACATCCGAGAAGCAAGCTGTCTCCGCCCAGAGGCCTTCTCACACCAGCGGTCTCTGCGTGTTGTCTTCTCCTGCGACCTGGCCAGTCTCTTCTCCGTTGGGTTTGGGCGTCGTTCGGCGCCCGCGCGCTCGGGATTGGTCTCCAGCTGCCACGATGCTCTCAGTCTCTTGTGTCGTTTCTCCCTTCTCTGCCGTCTCGCGTTCCAAGCGCTGTTTCTTTTTCTGTCGCGGATGGCGCGGACTACTGCAGAGCCTGCCGAGTCAGTGCTAATCTGAAGCCCCGACTACTCTGCATTTTCCGTCCGCGCAGCAGTCTTTTTCCGTGTCTCCGGTCGTCTCCTGTCGTCTCTCTTTGTCTCGGCTTCTCTGGGTCTTTTTTGGAGGGATCGAGACAGACGCGTTTTCGGCGTCTCCCCCCTTCGCCCTCACATCATGGGGGGTGGCGTCGCGCGTGGGGGGAGGGGGCCATCTCGGGGTAATTCGCTGCTGGAGTCAGAGACTCTTTCTTCTCTGCCTTCGGTTCTCCTCCCGCCTCTTTCTCCGCTTCCCTCGCCGTCTCCAGAGCTGCTCGACGATGCAGCCTGCTTCCCTTTCTTCGGCCCGGAAGTTCACGACTCGAGTTCCAGCGGCCAGTCTCCGTCGCGCCCTGTCTCCTCCATTCTCATTGTTTCCCCCTCGTCAGCTCCGGCCTTCCTCCGCTACGCATCCTCTTCCCACACGACCTCGCCGCTGTCCTCGCCTTCTCTAGTGTACATACACCCTGTCTCGGGCTCTGTCCATCCGTTTCCGAACCGCCCGCCTCCCACGCACCTCGTTCTCGCCGTTCCTGCGTCTGCCTCGTACTCTCCGGCCTCCGCTGCGTTTCTCGAGGGCGACAGCTCGGCAGCTGCAGCCTCTGCGAGGAGTTCCGCGCGGGGACCGCTCGAGACAGCCGACGAGGCCTTCTTCGCTTCCCTGCAGTCGAGCGTCGTCCAGCTCCTCAAGAAATCAAAGTTCATTCACACCTTGGTCATTCGCGGAGACGGCCGGTGGCTTGAAGTTCTGAAAGATGTCCTCCGAGACCACGCGTCCGTCACCTCGGTCGCCCTCGAGGCGATCACCAACTTGTCCGAGAAAGAAGTCACCAGTAAGGAAAAGGACGCGTTTTCGAGGGGAGAGAGCGTGCGTCTTCAGGTGTCGCGACACCCGAAAAGAACCAAAAAAGGGGAGGCAGGCAACTCGCAACAAGCGGCGTGACGACGCGAGCATTTTCCACAGCATCCTGTGGACCAAAGTTTAGCGGGAAAAAGAAGACACGCGTGCGGAGTTCTGGTCCGCTGCGTGGTTGACTCTCACAGACAGCCGCTCTCTCTCCGTCTCTTTGTTTCGATCTCAAAGAAGCCGTCGATTTGGTCGAGTTCCTCACCTCTGAACTTGCGTTTTCCCTCAGCTGGATACGCCCGCCTCCTCTCGGGACTGTCCAAGTGCGCGGCGATTTGCATGCGCGGCTGCGGCCTCACGTCCAAGGGTCTGCGAAGTCTCCTGCGAGCGCTGGGGAAAAAACACTCGGAACTGGTGGACCATCTCCAGGAGATCGATTTAACGGTGAGAGAGCCTCCGTGACGCTCCTGTCTCTCTTTCTCTCTCCGATCTGGTTTCTGCCTTTTTGGAGTTTCGTTCGAAGATTTCGCGTGGAACACGTGCCTCCAATTTCCGCCCTCTCCTACCGTACACGCATCTCGCCCCACTTCACGGAAAAGACACAGGCCGAGCTTTCGTCTTTTTTTCGTCTCAAGAAGCGATGCCTCGCGAGAGACCGACGTTCACAGCCCCTCTGTCCCGCGTTCGAAAAAGCCTTCCTTCGAACCCGCCCTCTTCTCTCCCTTTACAAACGTTTCCCCCGACTTTTCTTCTTTCTCTCAGCACAACGCCCTGGACGACGACGCCGCCGCTCTTTTGTTCTCGCTGCTTTCCACGAGTGCGCCGCGTCGTCTCGTCTCGCTTCGCCTCGGCCACAATCCCTGGACGCTCGCCGCGTTGGATCCTGTTTTTTCTCTTCTCGCCTCTTCCGCTGCGGGACAGGCTTCGTCGGATGGCGACGGCGTTCGTTTGCTCTCGCTGACTGGGTTGTCGCTCTCTGGCGAGTCAGCGTGGGCGTCGCTGTCGCAGTTTCCTTCCCTTCGCGTTCTCTCTCTCTCAGCCTCGCGTGTCGAACCCCCCAGACTTCTGCGCCGTCTTCTACCTGGCCTCTCGGTAGGCTCCTGTCTCTCTCACCTCTCGCGTCTCGACTTGTCTTTCGCGCCTTCGCTCGTCTCCGACGACGAAGTCGCCTTCCTGGCAGAAGCGCTCTTCCCTCAGGAGGCACCGGCGCGGGCCGTGGCTCCTCCTCGAGGCAAGCCGAGTGCGGGGCACAAGAAGGCGGGGAACGCACCGGTTCAGAGCAAAGGCAAGGGCTGCGGATCTCCCGTGGCTGCGCTCCGCTCGCTGTCGTTAGCGGGGAACAACTTAACCGGCGGCTGCCTTCCAACTCTCGCTCTCAGTCTCTTGTCGCCGAGCTGTCGCCTCGAGCACCTAGATTTGTCGTTCAACGCGTTCGGGAAAAAGAAGGCCTCGGAGCGCGACACGCGCGGGGAGACCCAGACTCTCGGGGCAGAGTCCAGGGACGGAAAAGAGAAAAAACGCCCGAGAGGAAGAGCCGGGCGGAAGCGCACCGAGGAAAAAACGGAGGACGAAGAACCTCTCCCAATTGAACCCCTCGTCGAGGCTCTTCAGGTACACACGAACGAGTTCAAACTCCGAGGTGTGCACGGCGGGAAAGAATGTCCAAGTTTCAGATACCCACACACTCTCTCGATATATATATATATATATTTATATGTTCATATATATTTATATATTTATATATATTTATATATATTTATATATATATATATATATTTATGTTTATCTGGGCACCATCTGTTGTTTTCACGCTTGGGCTGGGCTCACCAAGGCCGGGTGGTACGCGCAAGGAGACTGCATGCGCTGCTGCGCGCATCTGCGGGAAGAGCCGGGACTGTGGTGGAACCGCGTGTGTGTGTGACGAGGGCGTTCGCCTCCCTGTCTTGGAGTTTCCGTGGAGTGTTTGTGTGTTTTTGCAGCAAGGGTTCGAGGCTCCTCACGCGCCGTGCAGTCTCCGTTTCCTTTCACTGGCGTTTTGCGAGCTATCGCTGGAGGCGCTTCAGCAGCTCGCCGCTGCGCTTTTGACGAACGGCCAGCAATTGGTTTTCTTGGATTTGCGCGGGAATTTGCGCGAGGCGGGCGCGGCATGCAGAGGCTCGAAGCAGCGCCGAGACAAAGAGGACGAAGCATGGCGCTTGGCGCGGCGTGCATTCGACACCGTCGCGGGGGCGTCGGGGCGTCAAGTCCTCCTGCTCGACGGGGAGGAAAACGAAACGGGGAAGAAGCGAAGAGCGGACGCCGAGGAAACCGGGGGGCGGAAACGGCGGAGACGGGACGACAAACCGCGGCGTGGATCACGCAGGAAAGCGGCAGAAGTTGAAGAGGAGGACGAGGAAGAAGATGAAGAAGAGGAGGAAGAGGAAGAAGATGAAGAAGAGGAGGAAGAGGAGGAAGAGGAAGATCTGGAGGCAGAAAAGGAAGAGGAGGAAGGAGAGGAAGAAGAAGAGGAGGAAGAGGAAGAGGAAACAAAGAGCGGTGTGCGAGACGGAGGAAGTGCTCGGACGGAGAGAAAGAGGCCAATCGGAGTGAAGAGAAGGGTTGCTCGATCGAGAGGAAAGACAGAAGAGGCCAAGAAATCTGAGACGACATTGGAAACGGACAGTCGCAGGCGATCAAGTGTAAGAACGCGAAGACAGCAACAGGAAGAGGAGGAGGAAGATGATGACGAAGACGAAAGTTTTGATGAACTGGACGCATTGGAAGCGGAACAGAATGCCGAGGAAAGTAGTGAAGAGGAAGAAGACGAGGAAGACGAGCAGGAAGAGGAAGACGAGCAGGAAGAGAAGGACGAGAAAGAGGAAGACGAAGAAGAAGAGAAGGAAGATGAGGAAGAGGAGGATGAGGAAGAGACAACGCGGGCGACTTCGCGAAGGAGAGGACGGCGAAGTGTAGCGCCTAACGAGAAAAAAGAAAAGGGTGGCGTGTCGAGAGAGACTGAAAATCGAGAAAATCGACGCCGAGAGAGGACTAAGGATGACGGCGAGAAGGGCGAGAAAGGAACCCCCCGCGCGCGCCGACAGAAACGTCGAGCTTCAGGATCTTCGAGAGCTTCGGGTCGGCGAGGGAGAGGCAAGAAAGACGATTCCGGAGAGGAAGAAGAGGAAGATGAAGAGGAAGATGAAGAAGAAGATGAAGAAGAAGATGAAGAGGAAGATGAAGAGGAAGATGAGGAAGAGGAATATATGGATGAAGACGAAGATTATGAAGATAAAGAAGAGGAGACAGTCGTGGGGAGGAAGGGGAGACGAAGGCGTGGTGGGCGGCAGAGGAGCGGCCATGTTGCCCCCGCGGCCGTTCGAAAGAGAAGAAAGACCGCAGCAGAGGCGGAAGAAGAGAATGACGAGAAAGAGAGAGAAGAGAAGAAAGAGGAGGACGAGAAAGAGAGACAGAGAGAAGAGAAGAAAGAGGAGGAAGAGAAAGAGAGACAGAGGGAAGAGAAGAAAGAGAAGGAAGAGAGAGAGAGAGAAGAGAGTAAGGAGGAAGAGAGAGAGAGAGAAGAGAGGAAGGAGGAAGAGAGAGAGAGAGAAGAGAGTAAGGAGGAAGAGAGAGAGAGAGAAGAGAAGAAAGAGGAGGAAGAGAAGGACGGAGTTTCGCCGTTGCTTCGTGACGGCAGGAGACGGAGGTCGGTGGGCGCCGTCGCTCTTGGAAGGCCGATGCGGCCACGCAAGACGAAAGTTGACACTGACGAGCAGACTTCGCTTTTGACCGAAGACAAAGCGAGTGAAGACGTTCTTTCGGGTACCGAGGCAGCTCTGATTCTCCCGAATCGTTCGCGGCAAAAATCGAGGAAAGGCGAGGAGCCTACCTCGCTTCCGCTCGTGCGAGCGTCGCGCGCTTCCTCGTTTTTTGTCGCGGAAACAGGCCGCATAGGAGCTGGCGGCGCTCACCCGCGGCGATCTTGCTCAGCCGCTTTGGCGCCCGGGCTCCCGCCGGAGGTGCGCGTCAGCGACGTCTCCGCTGGTGAGAGAATCGCAGGTCGACGCCAGTCTACGTCTTTCCCTGTCTCTGTGTCTCCCGCCCTTCTCCAGGTGCCGACGCCTGCCGGCGGAGAGAGACACCGGAGACGCGAAGGCCTGTTAGGAGTGAGTAAGGACGACGGCGGTTTCGGCGGAGGCAGAGCCTCTGTGGTTCCTGCGGCGTCTCCCGTGGACTCGCCCTTTCTCATGTACTTTGACATGAAGCGAGAATACCCCTCGCCGTCGTCCTTCTCTCACCGCGGCTTCGAGGAAAGAAGACATCCGCTGAGACAAGGAGAGGAGGAAACCCGGA
Organism: Neospora caninum Liverpool; assembly: GCF_000208865.1. Lineage (NCBI taxonomy): Eukaryota > Apicomplexa > Conoidasida > Eucoccidiorida > Sarcocystidae > Neospora > Neospora caninum. Next base: position 481,241 of record NC_018391.1, read on the forward strand.
GCAGTGACGCCGTGGATGTACACCGCGGCCAAGGAGTGCCCCTCGAGCAAGGCGGCGTTGAGGGAGGCGGATTGAGTTCCGCGTGTGCGTCTCTCGGCGTTTCCCGGATCCGCCGAGGGGTTTACACGGACGATATGAACGAACAGGAAGAGGCGAGGGCGCGCGTCGAGAGACGAGGCGGTCTTGGCGCGTTGCTGCCGCCCGTTCCCGCGTCGGCTGAGGACCAGCGCGACGTTCTTCTCTGTCTCCATCGAGCCGGAATCCAGTTACTGAATTTGTTCTTCCCTCGGGACGCGCACAGCTACGTCGGCAAGACGCCGCTGCAGCCGCTCCTGCGTTCGTATCCTCAAGATCTTCTTATTGGTTTGAAGCATATCCTGTCTTCTCACTACATGCCACTGCTCTCCTTCCCGGACATCTACACCCTGCAACAACTCTATCTGTCTCCGCACCTCTCGCCCCCGCTGCGGCTGCTACTGTCGATCATCTTCGAAGAGCTGCCGAGGACCAACATGACTTACAAGTACCAGCAGTACGGCATTCTCGGCTTTGACGAGAATCTGTGTCACCCTGGAAAAGTTCTCTTTGACGGCGGCCCCGGCTGCCAGGCGATCCACGCTGCTGAGTTCCGCGTCTTCTGGATGCGGCGCCACGGGCGCCGCTTGGGCCGGAGACGCGGCCCCGGCTGGGGCTCTAGAGCCCAACTCGCGGTCGGCAGGGGCAGCGCGGGCGAGCTGGTCGCGCACTGTGCGCCGTTCCAGTCTCCGCCGCCGCCGCTGCCTTTGTCTTCGCCGCCTGCGCATGCCGTGAACTGGGCCAGGGAAGAGCGGCTGAGATTCGACGGGGACAGACGGCTCCGATGCGGCGAGAAAGCCGAGAGGCGAGAGCCCGACGCGAAGGACGACGCCGTCTCGAGCGTCTCCTGCATCTCAGACGGCTTCGACGACTTGGCCTCGCAACCCGGCGCGTCCCCGCCGTGCCTGTCTCCGAAGCACCAGCTTACGCGTCTCCCGTCGACTCCGCAGTTCGTGGAGACTCCGGACCGAGACCGCGGCCTCGCTGGCCTGTTGGGTTCGCCTGGGTCGGCGTTTGCCGCTGGACTCGACGGCGGAGACGTCTTCACTCCCAGCACTGTGTTTGACCTTTTGGAGCCGTCGCGTCTCAACCCTCTCGCCGCGGCGCTTGCCTGCGACGCGGGGGCCCCGCCTTTCGGGCGCGGAGACACCTTTGGAGCCCAAGGCGCGGAAAAGGGGTCGCCGTTCTTCGGCGTGGGACTCCAGTGCACGTGCGGTTTGCGAGGCGAGGAACACAGGCGGCCGAGGGTGCGCGAAGAGAAGCCCCGCTTGGCAAGCGAGAACAAGCGAGCTACAGTCGACGACGCGACGCGAGCTCCAGTCGACGACGCGACGCGAGCTCCAGTCGACGACGCGCCCCAGGGGAGTGAAGGCGCGACTCCCGCTGACGCGCCTCCGAATGAAAGCGCTTCCGCAGGCAAAGCGCCGAGCGCCGCGGCGAACCCCGAGAAGGGCGTTTCAGAGCTCTTTGCGACGCCAGCACCGTTCCGGTGGATGAAGAAGGCGCTGGGGGCGATGCGAGGCCAAGCCGCGGGGCCGAAGAAGTCAGTTGTGAGAAATTTGGATTTTTACTTTCGGCAAAAGGGCGCAGCGCAGAGCTGCGAGAAGCCTGGATGGGCTGTGGGGGAGGCCCCGCCGGGGCCTGGCGCCGTCTCTTCGGCGTTTCTCGACGGCGAGGCGGCCTTCGCGGAGGCGCGGGAAGAGCCGCAGATTTCAAGCGCCAACGGAGACGGTCTCGTGAAGAAGCGCCAAGACGCGGCGACAAGTGTTTTCCACGGTCCTGCGCCGCTTTCTGCTTCGCTTCTCGACTCCAATCCTCCCGAGACACGACGCGACTCGGGCGGGTCTTTCCTCGCTTCCGAGGACAGGGCGGCTCCTGCGAGCCTCGACTCAGCTGTCTCCTCGCCTGCGCTCTCGGCCGCAGAGTCCCCCGAGGAAAGCGAGAACGAACGGCAGCTGGGTCCGGCGCGCGGGTGCGCCGGCGAGGTGGAGACACCGGCCGCCCGCGCAGGAGACGCCCTCGAGCGCGGGGGCGATTGCCGGGGCCCGCAGAGCGCGCCGAGCGGAGACGCGAAGCGAGCGCGAGGCTGCGAAGGAGACAGAGGAGACAGAGGCGTCTCCGGCGTCCCTGCGAAGCCGCAGCCGCATGCACTCGTGCCGCAAGATCGGTTCGTGGTCAGCTGGGACGACGACGAGTGGATGCGATCCATCGAGTGCTTCCTCGACGACCTTTCTCTCTGTCCGAGCGCCGCTCCGTGTCCCGAGTCGTCTGCTTCTTTTTCGGAAAATTCTGTCCACGCTGCCACATGCCCACTCGCCCAGGGAGCTGCGCAGGCCTCGCGTCCCGGCCGCGTTCTCAATCCGCCCCTCTTTCCTTCCCAGTTGCCTCCACCGTCTCCTTTGTCTCCGCTCTCGCTCTCTTCTGTGTCGGCGCCTCTGGTCCCTGCGCGGCCGGCTGGCCCCGCGCCTCTCTGTCCGGCTCCAGGGCCGTGCACGTGTCGCGAGGTGATTGTTGTCGACGTGCAGAGCGACGCACAGCTTCGGAAGCGGATCTGGGACGTACAGACGCTGTTTGCGGGGTCTGCGGAGCTGTCGATACACCGGAAGATCGAGCTCTTGCGGCGGATGGTTCTGCGGAACATTAAGTGCGCGTCGACGGGGTACGGCGAACAAAAGGACGAACTGAAGCGACTGGCGACCGAGCACGACGGTTTCGTCTACCTCGGAGACGTCAAGTACGGCTTCTCCCGACACATGGCGCTCTTGTTCAAAGTCCTCTGCGACGTCTCGCAGATCCCGTGCCGCGTCATGCGCCCCACAGTCCCCTTCGAGGACGAGGAGACACTTGGAGACAGTGGAGCCAGGGCGTCGGGTGCGCCGGGGGGAGGCCCCGAGACGCTCGCAGAGGAGGGGAAACCCTGTGCGGCCTCAGAGAACGACGAGAGCTTCCAGAGGAGACTTCTCGGAGGCGAGCCTGACCGGTCTCGCCAGCGAGCGCGCCGCGACGGGAGACTCCCCGATCGGTCCCAGGCGGATGGGTTTGCGAGGCGCGAAGACGAAGAGGAGTTTGTGTACAACGTGGTGTTGGTGAAGGGGGCGGCGAATTCGGCGCTCGAGCAGTTGATTCCGATCATCTGGACGCAGAACGCGTCTTCCCTCGCTCTCTGGAGACGTCATCGGCAGCACGCGGATCTCGGCGCGAAGCGATCAGAGGACGTGCGAAGGCCGTTTGTCTCCGAAGACCGCGACAGAAAACGCGGGAGACACTCTTCGCTCCTCGTGGACTTCCTCGCCTCCGGCTTCGTGCGGCTGAACCCGCCGACGTTCTCCATTCCGCTCCCGAGGCGCCTGCGCGCCCTCCAACGGCGAATGGAGCTCGGAGCCGCAGGCGCGGCGAGCGCCTGGGGCTGTGTGTCGAAGCGACTTCTCCCCGAGCGAGTCCCGTCGCTGCGCGACAAGGCGAAGGACGCGGGGTCGAGTGCAGGGACTCCAAACGAGAGCTGTGGAGACGCAGGCGACGCAGACGACGCAGTGCCCTGTCGAGTTTCCCGGCCTTTCAACTACTTCAAACACGGCTGGGTTGACCGCCGGAGACCGCATGCATCCCACTGTTGTTGCTGCGCGGGGCGCGCGACGCCGTGCCTCGAGAGCGACCGCGGCGGGGGCCCAGCGGAAGGGACAGCCGGGGAGACAACTGCAAGCGACGCAGGAAGGGACAGCATGCAATTCGAGCCAACCAGAGGCGAGCTCGAGAGTGGGGCAATGCCCAACGAGGAAGTTGAAAAGTCTGAACGAGAAGCCGGCCTGGGCGTCTCGCCAGTGGGAGATAAGCAGCATCGCCAGCACGCGGATCTCGATCGCCTTCTGCTGGCGTAAGAACCTCCTTCGCTTTAGCCTCGATCCGTCTGGAACGCCTTTCCGGCACACACGAGCGCTGTCTCGAGCGTCTTTTTCGCGCTCTCCTCTCTTCCGTGTTGACGGGTCAGGGCTGCGGGTCTTTTGCCTTCGCGCTCCGCTTATCCTTCCGCGCTAGCAGCGCCTCCCAGAGGACGTGACACGGCACTTTTGCCAAGGCCGCAGAATCCACAGAAACCGCCTAAAAACGAGGCTTCAGCGGAGGGGACTCGCGAGAAATGCGTCCTACACTTCAGGCATACAGGATACACACATACACGTACATCTATGTATATATATATATATATATATATACATAGATGTATATATATGTATGTGTGTGCATTTATGGAATCCACCTATATCTGTGTCTGCCCCTCCGTCAATCCTGGTGTGTGCACGCCTGTGTCGACGTAGGGAGGCAGACGCTTTTTTTCGACACTGCGACGATGCGTGCGCTCCGCGGCTGTCTCGGTTTTTTGGTCTTGAAGTGGTGACTTGGGTTTGAACACGCCCCCGCCTTTTCTCTTCTTTCTCCTGCTTTTGCAGCGCGAGCGGCGCTTCGGCGTTTGTGTCGCTGACCGGGACGCCCTCGTCTGCCGTCTCTTCCACGGAGTTGGACCTGGACGCGTTCTTCGAGTTTCGCGAGAAGCTTGGAAAAGGCAGCTTCGGGGAGGTTTGGCGAGTGCGGCTCAAGAGCGACACGCAGGCTCTCGCCTTCCCGCGCAAGGCGAGCGAAGAGAGCAAGGAAGACGGGAGGCGAAACCGCGAGAAGAAGCGGTGCCGAGATGACAAGACAGACGCGGCCGACAGAGAGAAGGACGAGACGCTCGGGACGGAAGCCGAGGAGGGAGAGAAAGAAAGGACGGATCGGCGAGAAGAGAAACCAGATGCGTGGACGCGAACGACACAAGAGCCCCTAGAGAACCTGGAAACTGAACGTGCACGACCCGAATACGCCCTCAAACTTGTCCCGAAAAGGTGGGGCAAATTTCGAACACTTTCCAGGCCTCTTTCTTTGCATCCCTTCGCTCGCTCCGCAAAACGTCTTCTTTTCCTCCAACGCGGCTCGTCTTTGCGCTTGTCCGAGACTCCCGCGTATTTTCTCGTTTTTTCTCGTTTTTTTCTTCGTGTTTTGCTTCCTTGTTCTCTTTTTTCTCCTGTCCTCGCTCTTCTCTCCTTGTTTCTCTGCCCAGACAAAAGTGCCGCGTTTCCGCTCTGCATTGTTCGCAGCGAGGAGAACCTGCCGGAAGCCGAGATCATGCGCAGTTACTCGCACCCCCGCGTGGTACCCTTCCTCGGCGTCTTTGAGGGATTCCAGATGTTGGAAGATCGCAGCAAGAAGAAGGTGAAAATATCTTCGTTCTGTTTCCTCATGGACATTGCCGACCAGTCGCTAGGTAGGACAAGGCTTTTTGGCGGCATCCAGTGTGTATCGCTTTTCCCCCTTTTCCCGAGTTGCCGTAAGGCATCCCAGACAGCCAAACACTCAACGCAGAACGGTTTCGGGGGAACGCTATTCCAGGACGAACTGACGCACACCACACATAACGAAAAGCTGTGTCTTGAGTGCGTGCGCACGGGAAACGTGCAAAGAACTAGAGTTCAAACTCCGAATCTCGTTTCAAACACTTCGACGCGCGCCCATCCATGGGAGGTTCCCGAGAGTTTGGTCCGGAGGCGGCGGATCGGTGAAAAAATTGAAGCTCTGGGGGTCTTCGACTTCCGTAGTATCCACTTTGTTTCTCAGTCTTTCCTGAGCAGATGTGTCTCGTACGGGGGCTCTGGAAAAAGAAGCGAAAACTGTATCTGAAATGTGGGATCTTTCTTGAGGTGGGTTTTGCTTTCTTCCTGCGAAAAGCGCATTTTGAGACAAAGGGAGAATTCGCTGGGCGCGTCGGGGCGTGGCGTGCGTGCAGAGAGTCTCCTGGAAGAGCACGAGAAAGCAAACACCTGTATCGACGTGGAATTCATCCTGACGATTCTCCTCGACACTGCTCGCGGGATGAACTATCTTCACTCCCCCAGCGCGACGAAGCCTCACCTGCTTCATCGAGACTTGAAGCCAGCGAACATTCTTCTCAAGGTGCGCGACACCCGACAGAAAAAAACAGAAAGACAGGACAAAAGACGCGCACCTTACTGTCAGCCAAAATCGCCTGTGGATATCTGCATCCATGTTTGTACTCATTTCTGTCCGCGCCTCCCTGAGTTTATCCATATATATATATATATATATATATATATGTATACATATATATGCATATACATATATACATGCATATACATGTACAGATAGAGAAATGCGGGTGTCTTCTTAGTGCGGCCCTCTGTCTCTCTATCCGTAGATGTATATTCTTGCACATTGCTTTGCACATTTTCATTTTAGAGAGAGAGGGACAGAGTTTCCGGGAGTTGAGGTGTTTTTTCTTCAGGACGGCCGCGCTATGGTGACCGACTTTGGGGTGGCCCGTGTGGCAGAAGTTTCCTTCGAGCACGAAATGACTCAAGGACCCGGAACAGAGGTGAGAATTCTCTTCTTTTCCGTCCACGCGTCGAAGCCAAGAGCCGCCCCTCTCGCCGCAAAAAAGCCCTCAAAAAGACATCTGAAAAGGCCTCTCTCTGCCATATATATATATATATATATATATATATATATATATGGATGTACTCTGGAGCATTCGTCTCTACTTTTTATGTGTGTAGATTCGTCTGTGTTTTGCCATATGTGTGGACGATGCATGATAATATTTCTTCGACATGCATGCAGAGACGCGTTCATCACTTTCGATTCCGCCGCGGACTCCTAGGCGCGCATGCATATAGATACGCAGAAATGCGTTGAACTTATGTCTGCACACATGGCTGTGTCGTTCGCCAAAGTGTTGGAGTTGCGTTCCTTTGGTGTGGAGCTTTCACGAGGAGTGTTGCGTTTGTTTTTACCGGAAAAGCAACAAAGGAGGCGGCAGCAACGTGCTCTTTTTTGGAAACGTTCACAGGAAGAGAAGAAATGTCCCCGGAGACGACTTTACACACACACACACACACATCCACACTTCACATTTTTACGCGAGGAGCGCAGCAGCGCGGTCCTCGTCCTCGCCGCTCCACCTTTTTGCTGTCTCGTTTCTCATCTTTTTCAGTCCGTTTTCCCCCCTCTTGCGTATACGCGCCATGTCTTCTCGCGGTTTCACCTTTCTCTTCTACGTGCCTACGTTTCTTCAGCTTTCGTGTGCTCGGCCTGATCTGCCTTTTTTTCCGTCTGTGGAGCGGTTGTTCTTTTTCATCTTCAGGGGTACATTGCGCCGGAGCAGCGAACGGCGGCGTACGACCGCCCCGCAGACGTTTGGGCGTTCGGCGTCGTTTGTGCGCGGCTGCTCGGCCTGCGCGAGTGGAAGAAACTGAGCGAACCTCAACACCGCGTCTCGCTCGCCGATTTCGCTCTGAAAGACGCTTTCCTCATCAACCTCTGTCTCGCCTGTCTCGAGCGCCGCCCGCTCATGCGTCCCACGTTTCACCAAATCGTCCAGTAAGTCCCCCGTTTGAGCAGGAAACGGCGCGAGTGTTTTTCGCGAGAAAGAACGCGCATGCGGTCGGAAGAGCCCCCGGAGACGCCGTCTGGCAGCGAGTGAGAAAATTTTCATATCCCTTCTTCTCTGCCGGTCTTCCCTCAGGCGGCTGATCGACAAAATCTTCCGCGTCGAGTTCGAGAGGATCCTTCGGACTCCCTACCGCAACTGCCTGCCTCTCCTCCACCTCGAAAATCCGTTTTTCGCGTCTCCCTCGTCCCTCGCTTCTCTCGCTCCGCGTCAACCTTCACGTGCGCTGGAGGCCGTCGGGCGCGGAGGCCGATTTGGAGACACGTGTGGGGAGGCGAAGGAGGCGGTGGGTATTGAGGGGCGAAGCGACGAAGAGAAGAGCGGCGCGAATACGCCTTTCCGCTCGCCGTCTCTGTTTCCAGCAAAGGCGCTGTCGCTCGTCGAATGTGAGGAGACAGGCGCTGACGATGCGCGAGCAAAGAGTCCAAGTGAGAGGAAGGCGACATCGTCGGCAGGAAGTGGAAAGAGGGAGAGCCGAGAGTCCCCGCAATCTGCGAAGAGACAGAGAAAAGGGAATGATCTGGAAGAGGCGTGTACAGCTCTCGGAATCGAGGACGAGCGGTACTTTTCCGGGGAGGAGAGGCTCGAGGCGTCTCTAGCGACTGCGCCTGAAAAAGCTCCAGGGAACCCCCTGCCGGATCCCGACGTAGACCCAGAAGAAGAGGAAGGATTTTTCTCGCGCGCGCGGTTTCGATCCGACAGACGTGCGCGGCCTCTCCTGTCGTCAGGAGACACTTCTCCAGTCAGCACGGAGCACGAGCAGGTCGGCGACGCAGACTGCCCCAGCGCCGAGAGAAACGACGGCGAGGGAGAAAGCGGGAAGAACGAGGAAGAACGCGAGGGAGAAGGCGGGAAGAACGAGAAGAAAAGCGATGAAAGCGTGCGTGTCGACCGTGGATGCGCACCTGCGATTGGGACTCCGCCTCGAGGCGCCTCATCTATTGTTCAGAAGAAAGCTGCGAGTCCGGCGGCGAAGAAGAAACTATGGAAACCAGGCACACCGGTTTCGCCCCGAGTTCCTCAAAGGCCCTCGTCTTCGTCTTCCTCGTCTTCGTCTTCCTCTTCGTCTTCTTCCTCTTCATCTTCTTCGTCTTCCCCGTCTTCTTCGTCGTCTTCTCCCTCCTCGGTGTCCTCGCTTTCGCCGGTGGACGGTCGGTCGAAGCGCGCGCAGTCGCCAGTTCGCGGACGGGGCGAGAGCGAAGAAAATCGCCGGAGAGGCTCGGCTCCACGGAAGGAGGCGAGGCGAGGCGAAAGACCAGCGCAGTCGCCGGACAAGGAACGCGGAAGCTGGCGTCGCGCAACTCCAGGGAAAGAACGGAGGCCGCCGGAGAGAAACGCTGGGAGATCGCCTACGCAGAGCGCCGTTCAGCGGTCGCCCAAACCTGTCGCTTCCTCGTCTTCCCTTTCTTCGCCTCTCTCTCGCTTCGACGAGGCAGGCATGCGGGGCGCAGAAGGTTTCCTCCGCCAGGCTTTTACGCGAGCAAACCGCAGCCAAGTGAACGAGAATCCGCGGACCTCGGTCTCTCCTGCTTCGCCTTTCTCTCCCTCTTCTCCGGCTGGGCTGTCTGCGCGCTCCGGCTCTCTCCCGAGAACCCGCGTGGCGGGCGAAGGCGCGCCTGGTCCAGTGGCGGGACACAGCCCCGCGTCCCGGCCGTTCGCCTCGCATGGCGATTCTCCCTCGCGCTCCGGGGACTCGGCAAAATCTCCGGGGCTCGCGTGCCGTGGCGCTTCTCCGCTCTCGCCGTCTGCCGCGAAGCCTTCCGAGAGTTCTTTCCCCGCTTCTCCCGGCTCCGAGCGCGTCGCGTCCGATCTCGCCTCGCGCGGCCAGGCTGTGCACGCCTCTAGGGTGCCCTCGGCTTCCGCGGCGCCGACCGCCACAGGGAACCGTGAGTAACCCCTCTCAGACGCGCATGCGGAAGTCTTTGCTCGGCGATTCTCGGCTGACACACGCGCGCCGGCTTGGCTGAAAAGAAAAACGAGGAGAGAGAAGAAAAGACACGACTCCGCACACGCTGCGCATCTGGGAGTCGAGATCCTCGCGCGAGGAAGAGGAGAAGGTTTGGTTCTGCGTCTTTTTATTTTATTCGTCTCAAACTGGCCTTTTTCCCGAGAGTCTCTTCTCTCTCCTTCGCGTCTTTCTACTCTCTGCGCCATGTCCCCCAAGTTGCTTTACTCCTCTTTTTTTGTATATATGCGTGTATCTATATAGTATAGAAATGCATTTATCTTCATATATACGCGGATTTGTATCTTTAGAACTCGTTATATGCAAATGTACATGTCGCGCATGTGGCTGCTCACGTGTGCGAATGTGTGCGTCGCCCCATGGCGATGCCCTGTTCTCTCCATGGAAGCTCGGCAGGGCGTTTTTTCTCTTGTCAAACAACATCCGGTACGAACGGAAAATGCATCTGCCTTTGTCTCCTAGGCTCCTATTCGCGCGTGAGGAGCGTCTGTGTCTTCGCTGCGATTTTCGTCTTTTTCGCTGCACGTCGTTGCTGCTTCGACGCTCACTTTCCCAGACCGTCGAACTTCATAGCCACACAGTTTGCCATCTCTCGAGCAGAGGCCGAGAAGACACCATAAAGAGGTTTTCTCGTGGAGCGAGGCGAACGCTCAGCCAGGACCGAGGTTCGCGTCGGGAAGACGCACGCTCAGCCAGGACCGAGGTTCGCGTCGGGAAGACGCACGCATGCTTGAGCCCTTAAACTCTCGAAACGAAGAAGCGAATGCTTTCGCGAGATCGAGGCCGTGGAATCGAGAGGTCTGGCCATTCCACCGATCTCTCGCCGCGCCTGTGTGTGCTTACGACCGCGGGGATGTCCACAGTCGTTGTCTCGCTCCACGCAATCGCACTTGACACTAGGAAGAGGCGTTCACATCTGAGTGACTCCGAGGAAAAATCCAGTTCACCAGCAAGTGGAATGGTGTTCGCACTGCATCAGGCTGTCTTCTCCCCGGAGACAAAGACTCCCCATAGGGTATTGGAACCCGCCACTGAAGTTCGACTATCCGTTTCACAAGAGAGAGCGAATTCCTCGGTTTACACTCTCCCCTTGGCGGGGAGTGTGTCCTACGCTGCGATAAGGTTGGACCGCAGATCTCGCATGCATTTGTTTAGAGGATCCGAGATCTAGCGTTTTGATGGAGCCCAGATGGAAATGTGGAACTAGGACCAGTTGAACGCTGCGGAACTTCCACAAAATATCAGGGTGGGGCGCGAAAGGCCCAACCAGCTGCCACGTGCACGACGGGAAATCCAGCAATGATAGACACATTCTGCATCCGCAAGCGCGTCTCTGTTTTAGCACTCAGACGCTTGGCTGGCGATCGATCTTGCCTTTTCGACGTTTTGTTTTCTATCTGGACGTATTTATCTTCCTACGTGTAAAAGGGGGTTCTAGGATCTCCGGTGCGAACACCGCGTTCCAACGGGCCTTTCCTCCTCAGCGCGAGCCTCGAGGTGAATCTCTGTCCCAGTTTTGGAATCACCGAAAAGAACCTTCATTCAACCGCGAAAACCAGGTTTCAGGAATGCCAAACACGTTAGATCCGTCTCTTCCTTAAAAAAAACGCCCGGGAGGAAAAACGGTACCTGACCCGTGCTTTCTAGCAAAGTACGCGCTCGCCTTTCTCGAGTCAGAAAACTCCGTACCTTCTCTCCCTTGTTTCCCTGCCTCGCTGTGCGAGCCTGTCACTCTGACAACAGTGTTTCCGCGCTTCTTTACACACCACCCCCTTTTCTCTCCACGACGACTTTCTCTCGGCGCCTCAGGGCGTTCTCAGAGGTTGACCAGAGCCTCCGCGTTCTTCAGCCGCGCGACACGTTGTCAGGCTGCGAAACAGAGAAACATTCTCTTCTCCCGCGAAGCGGAATGAATCCGACGCTCGCTCATTTGAATCCGACGCTCGCTCATGCAGACCTCCGCGAAAAAAATCTATTTGGGCGTACTCTGCTTTTTGAAACCGTGCGCCACCGGGCGTGCGGATGTCTCCGTTGTCCAGTTCTCCGCGCGTTGCGTCTCCGCCGGCGATGGATTGCGACAGGAAAGAAAAAAGCAACTGTCTCTGCGCGCGACTCAGGGGTGTGCCGCCTTCTCGGCACGCGTTTGAGAAGTCCGCAAGCGCGTTTTCCCCCAAAAATAAAGAGCTCCCCGCAAAAAAACCGGCAGACCTTTTCCCTCTCTGCACTCGGAAACCCCGCACGAGCGCGCGGCTCTTAGGCCTTCTCACGCTCTCTGACGGAAACTCACCTGTCTCCAGCAGTCTCCGGCCGCGACAGCGCACCTTCGCGTCGCGCTGAAACGCCAGAAACTCGTTCCCTCGCAAAACGCCCAAAACGGTACGCCTAACTCAACTCCACCGTACACACACACACAAGGCTCTGTCTCTCTTCTTTTGCCCTTGTTCACGCCTCTCCTTCTATCCGTCCTCTGTTCTTTCTTCTCTTTCTCTTCTCTCCCTTCCGTCTCCTCCCTCTCTCTGAGACTTGCTGCCGCGATCGGCCGCCTGCGTGCGGGCGTGCGTCTCTCAGCGGTCTACCCCCCCCCTCCCCCCGACGAGGAGGGTTTTCCTTGGGCGCGCCTCGTGCGCATTCCCGTTCTTGGAAATCTCCCTTGACAGCCGTCGCCGTCGCTCCCAGTGCGCACATCTCGACCGCCTCAAAAAAATACATTTCTTTCAGTCCCAGGCGGCTCCACCGAGGAAGCGAGGTGGGCGGGCGGCCGTACACGGACCTACGTGAAAATCCGCCGACGCCCGCTGGAGTCCCCATCTCCCCAAAATACAACTCCCCCGTGGGGCGTGGTCACCACGCGCGAGATGCACTGAAAAAAAGCACAGACATGCACAAACGCACCTCTCGCCCCCGCCACAGACGCTTTTGCGCTCACTGTCACGGCGAAAAAAGAGAGAAGGAAGCATTAGCGAGAAGGGACAGCGAGGTGTACAGACACACACCCCAACCGCCTCTCCGTGAATCCAAGTCGTTGAAGAAGTTGAAGAGCTGCCCCACTTTTTAGCAACAGCAAAACGGCTTCGAGCGGGAGTCGCGCGAGACAAAAACAGCGCGCCTAAAACGAGGGCTTTGCTCGGGACTTGGCGGTCGCGAAGTGGCTCTTGGACAGCACGACAGCGAGGCTGTGCGCCTCCTTTTCGAGGGCTCCCAGATGCAGCAAGGCGTGCCGCAGAACCCGCAGATTCCACTCCACCAAGTGAGGCCGATCGAAGTGGTCTTCGCGGACGACGCATGCAACGCGCAACGCCTCGTCGATGGCAAACACCAGAAACAACTTCCCGGACGTCAAGTGCACAAGATACGTCTCTTCAGACTTGATGCGCGCGCCGACAGACGCCGAGGAATCGAGAGACTCCACACGCTTTTCTTCTTCCACGAGAAAACCGACCTCAGACTGCTTGCACGGAAAGTCAGTCCGAGAACCGAAAGAGCCACGAAATCCACGATCCGCATCAGACACCATCCTCTCTTCCTCTTCTCTCTCTCGTCCTTCTCCCTGTTGTGGTTTCACTCCCTCTTGTGTCTCTCCTTTGTCTCCTTCTCCCTCTTCTCTCTTTCCTTCTCCCTCTTCTCTCTCTCGTCCTTCTCCCTGCTGTGGTTTCACTCCCTCTTGTGTCTCTCCTCTGTCTCCGTCTCCCTCTTCCCTCTTTCCTTCTCCCTCTTCTCTCTCTCGTCCTTCTCCCTGCTGTGGTTCCCCTCCCTCCGGTGTCTCTCCTCCGTTTTCCTCTCCTTCTCGTTGTCCTTGTTCTCCCTCTTCGCTTTCCTCTGCATGTTTTCCGCCCGGTCGAGCTCTGCTCTGTGCGAGTCGTCGCGCACGCTCTTTCACACTGCCCCGCTTTTCTGCTGCGTAAATCGCCTTCAAATCGCCTCCGAGCTCGACAATTTCCGCCGCGAGTTCGAAGGTTCGAGGATCGACGGCGGCCGCGTCGCCTGCCAGGCAAAGCTTGAGCTGCGCGTCGAAAAGCAACGCCTTCTCCAGACGGCACAGCCGGCAGAGCCGCGCAAGCAATTCCCGACACATCTCACTATGATGGAAGAGCCGCTGGAAAACACAAAAACGCACAATCTGGGAAACCAGCTCCTTCCCCACTCTTTGCGCGACGCGAAATGCGATTCGCAGCATCGACACTCTTTTGCGATACACCCCTCCACTCGTGTGTGTGTGTGTGTGTGCATCTGGAAACGAAAGAGCCGGATTCGGTCTTCCTCCCGGCGCCGAATCTAACACGTACTCTAACACGTACACCTTTAAATATCGGACAGACAGTAACCTGTCAAAGGTAGGCATCCACGAAACGCTGGAAAGGGAAGAAACCTTTTCCACGCACTGCTCACCTGAACAGCCCGACTGCACGCTTGGAAGATCGAAGCATCGTAGATGCACGTGTTGGTGACGCAGAAGCGCGGGGGTGCGCTCGACTCTGGTAACGCCTCATCTGCCGCTCTCTCGTTGTTTCCGCGCTCTTCTTGAGTTCCCTCGTAAAGAGACACGGGAGGTTCCTTCTCTTCCTCGATGACGCCGAGTTTCTCGTCTGCGACGGCGTTCAGCAACTGAACGCGCAGACGGGATTCCACCTCGCGCGCCGCGGGCCCCGGCGACAGGTCTTCGCTTCCGGAGACATCAGCCTCGGCTTTGTGGAGGAAAATCTGAAACGCAGGCAACGCCCAAAAAAACGAGCGCTGTTCTCCACTCCTGCACGCCAAACCCGCTCTCGTCTGAGGCGCACACACGACGGGCGAACAAAGGCAAAACTTCCGCCTCTACAGGCGTCTAGAGAGAAGACAGAGAGGGAAGGCGAAGAAGAGAAATAACCAGTCAGAAAACCCGCACCACATGGCAAGAAGGAGAGGAGAAAGAGCGGAAGAGATGAGAAAGAGAGCGGAGGCGGTGATCCCTCTGTTGTCTTCTTCCTGCAGATCCTGTCCGCCCTGAACTTTTTCTGTTTTCGTCCGGTTCCCCCGCGCACCTCGACGAAGAGTGCGGGATTGATTCGCCACACTTGCTTCAGAAACGCCGTGGTTTGAGACACGTCAGTTTGCAACGTTTCGCTTTGGATGTCGAAAACAAAGACGAGGCAGTCTGCTCGGCGGAGCAACTCGTCCCAGCCGGCGTCTTCCTCCTCGAAGTCTGTGCCCGCGAGCGAGAGCGAGGATGCCGGAAAGGAGGTGAAGGAAGCTTTCGTGGAGATGAAATCGCTGATCGGATGCGGGTAAATGGACGCGGAAGAAGACCCGCGAAGAACTCCGGACGGCGCAGTCGCGAGCGGCGAGGCAGTTGCGACCGCGCCGAGCTGAACCGCCTCGAGGACAAAGCTGCCAGGCAGCACCGTGACGACGAAATCGAGCAGAGAGCCCGAGTGCGCGGAAATAACCTCGGCCTAAAGACGGAAAAAAAGAGCCAGGGAGAGCGCGGCGGATACACACAGCGGAAAACGCCGCGCAGAAACCGCACGGGGAGAGAAGGGGCGTCTTTCCGAGTGAAGAGGTCGAGACCAGAGAGGAAAGACAAAGATGGAGTCCAGAGGAAGAACGAAAAGAAACGGGAAAAGAGAAAGGGCAAGAGAAAGAAGGGCAAGAGAAAGAAGGGGAAAGAGAAAGAAGGGGAAAGAGAAAGAAGGGGAAAGAGGGAGATGGAGCTAAGGAGCAAAAAGAGACAAAATAGAGGAAACAGGTTTTTTCAGTTTTGGTGTATGCGTGGATTCGTGTGCTGACCTTTTGGTGTTTCCCACCGTAGTTTAAGGTTTTGTGGGGAGGGACGCGCTGAAAAACGACGCGAGCAATCGAGGATTTTCCACTTCTAGGCAGCCCCGCAATCACAAGGTTCGGCGTCGTTTCGTCGAGGAATCTGCGAAAAGAGACACACTCGTCGCAGACGGGGACTGTCCAAACCGTGCTTTGCGTGCCTTTTCTCACTCGAGCGAGAGCCTTTTCTCACTCGAGCGAGAGCCTTTTCTCACTCGAGCAAGAGCCTTTTCTCACTCGAGCAAGAGCCTTTTCGCAGAGAAACGATCAGGTGAAACCGAGGATTCAAAACAGTCTCAGCAACGACAGAAAGCCGCGTTGCCGCATCTCGCGCCTGCGTCAACGAGGAGAACGGAAGACAGCAAGAAGAGAGAGAAGAGAAAGAGAAGAGAGAGTAGAGAGGGAGAAGAGAAGGAGAAGAGAGAGAAAAGAGAGAAGAGAGAGAGAAAAGAGAGAAGAGAGAGAGAAGAGAGAGATAGAAGGAACCGAGAAGGCACCGAGAAGATATCAGAGAGAAGAACGAGAAAGACAGAGAGAAGAAGGAAGAATTCCGTGGGAGACGCGAATCCGGGTCGACGCGAAAAGGAGATGAGCGAAGCCGGGGCGTCTCCACGTTCCGCAAAAACACCAAAAACGAAACTCTCACGGGAGAGAACGAGGCGAGACACAAGTCGAGCGTGGAAGACGAGCTCGGTGGTGGGGCGGGGAAATGTTTCCAGACAAGAGAGAAGCGAGAAACACAGAATGTGTAAGAGCGAAATCGAGAACAGGCAGAGCAACACAGGAAACCACCCAGACGAGGACCGGAGAAAGATAGACCAGCTGGTTTAGCCCACCTTGCCTCGGTCTTCCTCTCTCCGTCCCAGCTCTCCTTCCTCCTCTGTTCTCCTCTCGATCCTTTTCATGTCTCCCACGTGTTTCGTCGTGCGATCCTCGCGCCTTCCCTTGACCTTCCGAGGGCTCTCTGCGAGACGTACCGGAGTTTGTCGAGTTTGTTCACGAAGAGACGATCGAGCGACTTCAGCGGCGCGGCGGCGAAGTGAGACGAGAAGGACGCGGAGGGAAGGAACGAGAAGGCCGAAGAATCCGAAGGAGCGGAGTCAGAGGAAGAAGAGTCGGAGGACGCGAGCGCAGCGAGCGGTGCCGCGGAAGAGGAACTCTCAGCTGGACGCGAGACTCCGGTCTCTTCAGGAGAGAGAGAAGCAGTCGTTTCTAAAAAGCGAGAAGCGAGGGAAAAGCGGGTCAGCGAACGGCGCTCTCTCATCTTTTCTCCCACCCAAGAGCACACCAAAAAAAGGGAGAAAAGCCCGAGAAGGAAACCAGCGGAGCGGGAGGAAGACCGGTGTGTTTTCAGGAGCGGGGGTTTGAGGACTTGAGAGATTCCGAGCTCGTGTGCATCGAGGCGACCTCTCCCAGACTTCTCTGCAAGGCCTTCCGGGAAAAAGCGGTGACGCCTTCCTCCTCTCACCTTTTGTAAAAAAATCGGAGACGAAGCAAGGCTGCTCCGAACGGTTACCGTGGACCTGTCTCTGGACTCTCGCGCCGGGTGTCTCCAGGATCTGTTGCCCTGGAGACAAAAAAAACGCGACGGTTTGGACCGAACGTCGCTCGTGTTGCAGAAACGCGAAATCTGGGGAGGCAGCCTGCCAGAGCAGGAATTCAGCCCGCGCCCGTTGCAGTGCCGGTGTACAGACACCTGGGCGAGTCCGGAGACTTCGAAAGGCGACGAGCTCGGCAAGTCTCCCCGCGCTTCTTTCGCGACAAACAGAGAGGAACGAGGAAGGACAGCATCTGTGCTTCCCTTGCGAAAAAAATCGAGTCTTCTCCGAGGGCCGTAGGTCTCGCCACCCTCATGCTCTCGAAGTTCGGGCACGCGCGCGCTCCATTCTCTCTCGCGAACCAGAGCATAAAAAAAGACTTTCAGCGCTCTCGGGCGGAGCAAAAACGCACGAAATCCCGCGATCAACAGCTCGGAACTCGCGAGGTTTTTAAAGGGGCGAAAAGTGAGGCTGTGTCCGGGAAAGAGAGACCGCAGAAGTCTCGAAGAGCTTCCAAAGCGGCCCGGGGAGTTCGCAAACCGCATGCAAGCAGCTTGCCCAACGCTCGAAAACCCCCGAGCGTGCGGAAGACGCACGAGACAAAACGCCCGACGCACACGGAAGAGTGCGAAAAGACAGGCACCGGAAGGAAAGAAGAACAAGAAAGAAAAAGAGAGAAAAAGAAAGGAAGAGAAAGGGGGAGAGGAAGAACCAGAGAGAAGGAGACGCTGGAGGTCGATTTTGTCTTTCAATCGGTGTTTGGGACGATGTGTGTTGGGGCTCCAGGGACACAGCGCCGAATCCACTCTTCGCGATCTTTTTCTCTCGGCTGAGATCTCAGAAGATCGTTTTCGTCGTCCGTCGAATCAAACTGAGGAGTTTCTTGAATCCGAATTTCCACGGGGATTCAAGGCAGAAAAACATGTTCCTTCGCCCTGTCGCCTGGCCTTCCCTCCTCCTCGTTCTCCTTTTCCTTCTTTTTGTTCTGCTCCTTTTCCGAATTTCCACGGGGATTCAAGGCAGAAAAACATGTTCCTTCGCCCTGTCGCCTGGACTTCCCTCCTCCTCGTTCTCCTTTTCCTTCTTTTTGTTCTGCTCCTTTTCCTCCTTTTTCTTCAGCTCAGTATCCCTCTTCTCCCCCCTCCGTTTTTTCGTTCGCTTATTCTTTCGCACTCAGTGCTTGTTGTGAACGTGAAAGCCTGTTTACAGCCTATTTTCCTGCTTCTCTCCTCTCCATTCGACAAAGTTTTCGCATGATGACGCCCGTTCCCTTCTCACCGAGAGCCTGCGGCGCCGCCTCCGCTCCGGCGAGCTCGGTCGCCTCAGGTTGGTGGTCTCAACTGGAGGAATTGCAAGGCCTCGAAGGAAGAGCCGCACCGCGGAAACCGCGGCAAATCCCCCACAACGCAACATCCCACTCCTCTTCAGCGTGTTCCGCTTCTGTCTCGTCTGATTCTCAGCGCGCCGCTTCTTCCTCGTGCGCATTTCGTCCTCCTGGCCTCAGGGCGAAACTCAGCCGGGGAGATAACTCCGGACTCAAGAAACGCGCAAGAGAAGAAAAAGAAAGAGAAGCAAGAGAAGGACGAGGCGGAGGCGTGCCGACTGCGGCGGCTCTGCGAGCGCGTCAGCCTCCAGTCGCAAAAGAAGTTCAAGAAGAGCACGGCGAAGACGCCTCTTCCTACTTTGCTTCGCTCTCTTCTCGCGCTTCTTCTCAGGCTGCCTCGAATCTGGTCTCATCTGACTCTCAAAGTCCGTTCGTGCGGCGCGTGGTTCTTCGCGAGCGCAGCGAGGGAGACAGCGCGTCTCTCTCTCTCCCTCTGCCTGAGTCTGCTGCGTTTGCCCCCGGAGTCTCTTCTTCTGTATCGGCTGCTGGAGTCTCCAAGGCGCGGCGAGGCGCTTTCTCTTCCGAGAGACGCCGGCGCGCGCCCAACTCCGGCGACTTCTCTCCGGCCGCTCGCAAGCGCAGACGCGGGGAGACCGTGAAGGGACAGGCGCTGGCCGTTTCGGGAGAGGAGCGAGAAGAAGAACTCCGGAAAGATGTGCTGGACACGGTCAAGATCCTGACGAGTCCGGAGGAAATCGACGCGCTCGTGTGCATTCTCGCGAAACTCGGCGAGCGCAACTTCGCGCTCTTCGAGCGAGTGATTCATCGGCGCGGGCGCGAAGAGTGCATGGAGATTCTCGAAGAAACTCTCGTGAGTTCGGTTTAATCAAACGCGCAGCGTCGTCTGGGGACGGAGCGCTGTCGCGCGCGCGTCTCTCTCTCTCTCTCTGTGGGGGTTTTCAGACTCAAGAAACGGGCGAGCAGACACCCGCCAAACAGCTTTCGTCACCGACCCCGCTGCGTTCGTCTCGCGGACCATCTGTGCTCCTCGTTTTTCTCGCCTTCTCTTTCCGGGGTTTCGGTGTCTCCCCCGTCTCTGGCGTCGCCTTCTGGGCGTTCGTCTCCCTTCTTCGCAGTTTCTTCTCGGCCGCGAGCGGGTGGGCTTGTCTTCGCCGACCTTGTCTCGGCTTTTGCGTATGCGCCTCGAAGCCGAGAGAGCAGACAGGCAGGCCGTCTCGTTCCGTCGTCGGCGCTTCTCCCGCCGCCTTCGTCAGTCGGCATCACATCTCCACACCCAAGTTTTAAAAGTTGGTCGCCAGTGCGCTGTCTTAGCAGACCGTTTTCTGACTGCTCTTTTCCAGCACAGGGGGGGGGTGGCGTGGAATCGCATGCATCCGCGCCGATTTCGGTGTCTCGTGAAACCGAAGGGACTTCAGAAGACGGTCGGTTCGTCTCTGATGCGCCACGGAGCGCTCGCGGATCGCCGTGTCTGCGCCGTCTCCTTTCGTAGGTGTTTGTCGTGCAAGTTCGTCCTCTTCTTGAAACGGGGCGTGTTACCTCCTTTTTCTCGGGTCTATTGTCTTTTGCCTTTTTTTGCAGGCCGTGGAGAGCGCCGGCGGTCAGAGCCTGCCTTGCGGGCGTCGGAAAAGCCCAGGCGGCGTCTTTTTGCGTCTCCTCCAAAATCGGTGCGGTGAAACAACAGAACACCAAAAACGAGCAAACACGAGAAAAGAGGGAAAGCGAGCGGAAGGCCGCGGTCAGCGGCCGAATCGGTGACGAAGACCGAGAGAAGAGAGAAGGCAGAAGAGCTGCGAGCGGGGGGAAACCACGAAGGCGAAAACACCTTTCGTAAACAGTCACATAAAAATATACAAATGTGTATATAACTGTTTGTATAAATATATATATATATATATATGTATAGAACCGTGGCTGCATGTAGTGGTTTTTATTTGTATATGCAAATCTATTAGGAGTTGAAGAGAAGGTGACAAACTCACATGTGCATGCATCGGCGTTTGCACTGTGAGACGTGCCTAGCGGGACCGTGTGTGTGTCTCCAGGATGAACTTGCTGCAGTCTCTCTTGTCCCTCTTGGTTTTGCAGGATTTCTGCCGAGGACAAAAAGTTCATTTGGGATGAACAACAACGCGCTCAGAGGGAGAGAAAAAAGCTTTTGAAGAGTGCAAAGAGGCGCCTCGACAGGGAATGCATGGATGCGCCAGGAGTCAGAGAAGTGCGAAATGAAGACGAACAAAGACACAGAGAGACGCGAGACTACCGGGATGCTGGCCTCGACGAAGAAGAAGAAGGCGAATGCAAAGAATAAGAATTCGGATGCAGAGAGGAGGGATCGGGACACTTGGGGTGGGAGTCGGGAGCACGGGAGAGAAAGAACAGGACAGAGGGAGGCAACGGAAAGAGAACGGGAAAGAAGAGCGAAAGGGAGAGGAGAACCGTTTCCAGATCAAGGGGAGAGAGACGCTTTCGCGAGCTCACGCGTGTATCCCGTCAGCCGCTCCTTACGTTTTTTAATCCTTTTTGACACATTGGGTTCGCGCGTTTTTGTTTTCTCTTCAAAACGTTCGTGAGTCGTCCGCGCCGGGTCGTTCTCAATCTCGCATCTCTCTCTTTGTTTGCTGGCCTCTGTTTCGCGCCTTCAACACACAGACTTTCAACTCCTTCTTTCGGGAAAAAAGTTTCTTTTCACGAGAGACAAGTTTTCCGAAGAGGATCCTTCCCTGCACGCCGTCGCAAAGCTCTCGTTAACAAACTCTCGTTTCTCTTCTCTCTTTTCTCTTCTCGCGCTTTCTCTTCTCTTCCTTCTCGCTCTTTCTCTTGTCTTCCTTTCTGTGCTCCTCGCGCGTCTCCGGTCTCCAGTGTCTTCTGGTCTTCCTGCTCGCCTCGACGCTTCTATGGCGAGGCGTCACGACGTCCTTGTTCTCCCTCCTGTTCCTTCAGTTTTGATCTTCTCTCTCAGTCGCACAGGTTGGTGCGTTCGCCGTGAGACTGCGTTCGCGGTTTTGGCTCGCGTCGCTTTGCAGTCTCTCCCAGCCCGTCCGCGCTTCCGAGAGTTAACCGAAGCGGTATCTCGGGCACGAGGCACAGGCGACGCGCACACGCGAGGCATCCTCTTGATTATTATAGGTAGTGCTATTCCACAACACGCACAACATGCAACTTCGCGCCTTGAAGGAACAGGCGTCGAAAGGAGACGAGGAGGCACGGCTTTTGCTCGCCTCTTCCCCGCGCTGCCTCGACCTCTTTCGTCTCCTTTCGACGCCTGTTTCTTCAAACGCGCGGTGGGGCATTCAAGGCGCATCGCCACGCGAGGAGCGCGAAGAAGCTACACAAGACGACGCGAGAGAAATGAGGAAGAGAAAAAGAAGAAGGAACGCGGAGAAGGGAAGGAAGACACAACTAGGAACAGGCAGACTCGCAAGAAGACTCGGAAGCGATGTGAGAAGACGAGACGACACATCGGGTGTTTCGCTTTTTCTCTTTGTCGCGTCTTTTTTTCGGGAAGAAACCTGGGAAAGAAGAAAAGACACGAGTCTCCGAGGCAGCTGACGACGCACCGTCGTGGAACGATCCGTTGTGGGTGCGCCTCTGGCGACCGCAGGGGGCGAGACGAAAGGGAGAGAAATGAATCGCAAGACGAAGGAGCTCGAAGGGCCGAGAAGAGAGGAAATCGTGGGTCTCTGGAGAGAGTCTGAGAAGAGTTTTCTCGCGGGATTCTCTCCGCTTTTTCTTCCTCCTCTCAACAGACGCTTCCTCTGCGGCGTTGACTGCCTGGCAGAACAGCCTCTGTCTTGGACGGACACACTCCCCAGCAGGCGAGCGTTTGGAGAAAAGAGGTGGGATGCACGAGAACACGAGGAGAGAGGAATTTGAGACCAGCTGAATTGAGAGGCGGCTGGCGCGTTCTTCAGGTTTATGAATTCAGAGGAAAGCAAGGAAAAGCGCGCTTTCTACACCCCCTTCTCGCGACTCGAGGGGGGCGAACACCCCGGGCAACAACCAAGATGGGCGAGGCCCGATTTTGTTTTCAGCAATTTCTTCTGTTTGGCAAAAGAGAGGGACGGGAGTTTTTCGAAACATGCAAGAGAAACGCCCGCGTGCGCAGGAACAGGGACGTCGGGAAACGTTTTCTCGAAGAGAGATGGCAGAAACGCGAGAAAGAAGTGCGTGGCAAAAAGCCCTTTTTCTCGCGGGGGGTGTACATACAGGTTCGAGCGGCGTGAACAAGACGCGTTATTCGCAGCGAAAAGAGAGACGAACAAGGCCCGAGAAAGAGCGCGTTTGTTTCCTTTCTAATCCTTCGATTTGTACCTTTTCTATCCTTGCTCGAAAAGAAAGACTCGGGTGTCTCCGCGGTCCCACGCTCTCCCCCTTAGCGGAAGAACCTTTTCAGCGTTGAGGAGCGATGCCTCTAACGTTTACGAACTCTAGGCGCAAAACTTTTGGATAAACAGGTATTCGCGCATTTATCTCTGGACACATTTGTGTCTTTGACGTTCTTTCTTGAGATTTCCGCGAATATATGTGTAGGTTCGTGGGATCCCCGCTGTTTCGTCTTTCTCGTCTCTTGAGAAAGAGCGTCGTATTTCGGTTCCTGTGCCACAGTGGTGGACTCTGTTGCCATGTGTTCTCGGAAGCATTTCACTTTTCCTGCGCACATCTTCCCCTCGAAGTCGAAAAAAGATATGTGTACCGAGCTCGACGGTAGAACGGAGACTGACGAGGGACCGACTCGCGTGGACGATGAAAGGGAGGAGGTTTCTCTCATTTCGCCGTTTTGCAGTTGACTATCTCCAAGCAAAGGAGAGAAACTGGGAAAGAGAAGAAATCACGGGGGGATAGCATTCCTGTATCTCACTCCGCGGAATCGGCTAGACACAACGTTCAGTCTCGACACAGCTGTGGCGAGCATCGATGAGTGGAGACCGCAGAAGGCGAGACACTGGCTTCAGCTAGCCCGGGAATTTCGCGAGTTCGGCGGCTGCAGAGAAAGAAGAGAGGGCTCACTCGGTGACTGTAGGAGTCTCTTGAAGGATGAAAGATTGTCGTCTTCGAAGCGTTTTTAAGGACGATTTTGTGTCGCTTTCTCTTCGTTGAGCGGATAGGCCCGGAGCAAAACCTGCCACGGTCCTACGAGAGAGGGGGGCGAAGAGCCGCAAAGAATGCCTTCGAAAAGGTTCGGGGGATGGCGAGGAAAAAGAGAGAAAACGAAGACGAACAAGAGAGAGAACAAGCGGGAAAAACGAGGCAAGGAGAGACGCAGTCACGGCAGAGTCTTTTCCTCTCCTGGGAGAGATTAAAAGGATACAAAGGAAGGGCGTGAGAGAAATCAAGCGACACACATCGGCGGCAAGGTCGTCTCAGCGAATTTGCGCAGAAAAGCTTGTGCGAAAAACTCCAGAGCTGGGACCACGGCGACACAGGAAAAAAACGAGGTCAACACCCGTCCCCGCATTTCTTTGAGTTCTCCATCTCTTCTCTTGAAGGCGGCGTTTCCAATTGTTTGTGAGGGTGTCATCATACCTGCGCATGTGGTAAGTAACGTTTCTGGAAGTACCGAGGGAGAA
This sequence comes from Neospora caninum Liverpool, assembly GCF_000208865.1. Taxonomy (NCBI): domain Eukaryota; phylum Apicomplexa; class Conoidasida; order Eucoccidiorida; family Sarcocystidae; genus Neospora; species Neospora caninum. Next base: position 505,017 of record NC_018391.1, read on the forward strand.
CAGAGGATGCGCCCGCCTCGTGCAGGGGAAAAGGGAAAACCTTTGACCAGCTGGGGAAGGAGAAGAGAAAAGGGAATGCGAGAGGAAAAGAACGATGATGCGGGTTGTCGCGAAACCGTCGTAACTTCGTCGTTTCTCTGTCCCTCGGGGACTTCTGCTTCCTTAGAGAGAGCCGGGAGACGCGAACTGCGAGTCCCCAGAGAAAAGGAGAGAGACAAAAAAGACGACCCCGTTTCTTCTCCAAAGTTCTCGTCCCAAGTCTTCTCCTTCCTCGTTTCCTCTCGGCCTTCCTAGAACGTCTCTTTTCTCACCTCCGGCTATCTCACTCGGCTCCATCTCATCTCTCTCTGGGCTTTGGTGTCTCCGCCGCGATTCACTTTCACTCTTTTTTTCCTCTCTCCATCCCCTTTTCTCCTTGTCTCCTTCTCTTCCTTCTCAGTCTCTACCCTTCCTCTTATCCCTTTCTTCTACCTCCTTCTCGCTTTCTCTTTCCCTAGCTGCCTCCGTCTTTTCTCTCCATATTCTCTCCGTATTCTTCTCATCCTCCTCCTCACTCTCTTTAATGGAATCTCTCCCTCAGTCTGCCTCTCTCTGCCTCGCTGATTTCTCGCATGCATATCCGAGGTCGCATTTTGGAGGTCTCGCGCTTCCTCGAGACGCGCACGACCTTCCGTTTTCTCTCGAAATCGATTTCGAGCGGCAACGGCCCGTCGCTTTCTGCGTCCGTTTTTGTCGACTTCCTCTAACGAAGTCGCATCTTCTCGGCCGCTGCGCAGATCCCCGAGGGTATTCACAAAACGCGATTCGTTCACCTCGCCAACACGGTCCGGGTGTTTGGGACGCCGCCCTGTTGTGCGGGAGCTACTCGAGCTACAGTAACGCTCAGGCGCGCCGTCAAAGTGTCCGTACACCCCACCGAACATGGCGGGCGATGGCGGTGCGCGGAAAGCCGTCTGCTACTACGAGTTGCTGCAAGTGGATCGGACCAGTTCTCTGGACGAGATCAAGAAGGCCTTTCGGCGCCAAGCGCTGATTCACCACCCCGACAAAAATGCTCACCGCGTCGAGGAAGCGACGCGCTTCTTCCAGCAACTCCAGGAAGCCTACGAGTGCCTAAGCGACCCGCAGGTGAGAATTCTTGTCTTTTTTCGTCGCTTTCTTCTCGTGCTCGGTCTTCCCTCCCACCTGACACAGCGCCACGGACAGCAGTTTTGTGAAAAAGGTGTCTGTCCACATTCGCAGAGAGACATCTCAAACTCTCGCGCGGTTTCCGCGATCTTGCGGTCTACTAATCAGCACATCACAATACTTACCTATAAATATATACATATATATACATATATATATACATATATATACATATATATATACATATATATACATATATATGTGTGTGTAGTTGTATGTACGTACATATATATATATATATATACATATATATATATATATATATATATACATATACATATGTATGTGACAGCACTTGCACTTGTATGTGTAGGAGGATGCGAGGAAAGGACGTGGATCCGCTCGAGGCGGCGTGTCTTGGGGAGCGCGAGCACGGGTGCCGATGGTTTGTTTCCGTCTGTTTCGCTCTGTTTTTTTCGTGCTTTGACTTTCTAGGAGCGAGCGTGGTATGACGCGCACCGAGAACAGATTCTCGGGCGGGTGGGCGCCCCGGAAGAGGCCGCAGGTTCGTCGACAGGCACGTCGGTGAATTTGTGGGCGTACTTCTCGTCCTGCTGCTACTCGAGTTTCGACGACAAGGACAGCGACAGTTTCTGGCGAGTCTACGGAGACGTTTTCGCGACGCTGGCGAAGGAAGAAGAAGCTGAGCTGCGCGCGAACGGGGCGGACGCTGCGACGCTCGAACGGGTACGGAAGCGAAGCACGACGAGGAGACAGAGAAGAAACAGCAAAGTGGGGAGAGAAGAAACAGCGAAGTGGGGAGAGAAGAAACAGCAAAGTGGGGAGAGACGGAAAGAGAAAAGAGCGACAGTGGAAGGCGAAAAGAGAAGGAGAAAAGGACAGGTGTTCTGCTTGACGTTCGAAGGTCGCGTAGAGCGGACCGAATCGGATATTTTGAGGGCCGGATGCTCCTTTGGATTCGCGCGCAAATGACGAGGCGCGTCTCTCGAAACGAGGCTGGCCGCCGACGCGCGGGAACGCGGAGAGCAGAGCGAAAGGCGCAGTCGGTTGAAAAAGCGGTAAAGCAGCGAGGAAATGGAGCACCGCGGGAGACGCACAAGGGGGAAACGTGGATGCCGGGAGGCATCCGTAGGAAGGAAGATTCACCGAATGAGGGATGCACGCAGAAAGGGGGGAAATGGAGAAAGAGGGTGCTCCAGTAAAGAAAAGGCATTGAACGCGAGGAAGTCATCCGCAGCTGCATGTACACTTTCAATCGGTTGATGGGTCATCCCCTCGTCGTCCCCGCCCCTCTCTGGTCACCTTTTTGCGATCTTGACTCTCCTGGTGTTTCTGCCTCTCTACTGCTTTCCTTCGTCGAGGATCCGTCGTGGCCCCCTTCTTCGCTCTGCGTGTGCACGGGGATTTTCTCCTCTGTGAATCTTTCTCTCCTGCGTCGCCTTTCGTCGTCTTTTGTTTGTTTCGGTTTTTCAGGTGTCGGCGATTCCTGCCTTCGGGTCCTCGACTTCGCCCTGGGCAGAAGTCTCGGCGTTCTACGCTTTCTGGTCCGCGTTTGCTTCGTGGAAATCTTTCGCATTCGCGGACGCGTGGAAACTTTCTGCGCAAGATTCCCGGCCCCAACGCCGCTTCCTGCAGAAGGAAAACGAGAAGCTGCGCCGGGCGAAGAAAAAACAATTCAACGAACTCGTGCAGAAGCTTGTCGCAACCGTCAAGAAGCACGACCCGCGAGTCCGACAGCGATCGAAAGAGGTGGTGAGAGACAGGGCGCGGGACATTCTCCGTCGCTGGTTTCGAAGGGATAGGGAGCATCCGAAGCGGCGTCGCGCGCGGGATGTGTGTCGAGGCGCAAGTCGCACTGCGACAAACATGCTCAAAGGGATGCTTCTCTGCGCATGCGGAGACAGCTGGATGGGGAGGAGCCGAGAAGTCGCTGTCTCGTTGAGGGGTAGTTCAACTAGGAAACGGGCGAAGAAAGTCTCTCGCCAAGTCGAAGCCCCTTCCACTGGGGGATGTGCGCAAAGCTTCGTTTATCTCCTTTCTGAGGGGAGACGTCACGCGCGCGCGTTGCCGTCGACCTCTGCTTTCGGCCTTCTCTCCACCTTGCCGCCAGACAAGGCATGCAGGCGTGTGCATGCAGGAGCGTCCATGCAGGCCGTGTGGAAATGTCTGTGCGCGCGTGGATCTCCCCTCCGCAGGTGGCTGTGCGCGTCTTCGTGCAGTGTCTCTTTTGTCCCTTTTCAGCGGTCTTGTGCGTGTGTATGTGCGTGGGGGGTGGTGTTTGATTTCAGATTGAGGAGAAGATGCGAGCGCGCGAAAGGCAAAAACAAGAAGAAGCGCGACAAAAAGCTCTGCTGGCTCAACAACGCCGAGAACATCGAGAAGCGCAGGAAGCATTGTGGGCGGAGCTCGAAGAAGAACGGAGGGAACGGAAACGACAGGGTTACGCCTTTGCAGGAGACAGTGAAGAAGATGACGAAGACGAGGAAGACGAAGAAGCGGAAGAAGATGAAGCGGAAGACGAAGAAGCGGAAGAAGATGAAGCGGAAGACGAAGAAGCGGAAGATGGTGACGCAGAAGGTGATGACGCAGAAGGTGAGAAAGACTTTCTGCAGTGGTACGAGGAGCACCAGAGACGGCGCGGAGAGAGAGGAGGGGCTTCTGGGTCTGTTCCTCGTGAGTCTCAGAGTGGACAAGGCGATAAGCTGAAGCCACGTGGAGGTGAAGGCGGGAAAAAGAAAGGTGGAGCGAAGGAGGCCGCCGTCGTCTACGCGTGCGAGGCATGCAGGAAGACGTTTAAATCTGAGCCTCAGTTCGAGGCGCACGAGCGCTCTGCGAAGCACCAGCAGCGCGTCAAGCAGCTGAGGCTCGAGGCACGGGACGCAGCGAGCGAGGAGGAGGCGCCGAACGGCGAAGCTGAGACGGAGACGCCCCTGCGCAAGAAAGGCAGACGAAGGAGGGCGAAGAAGCGCGCAGCCGAAGAGACAGAAGAGAGAGATGAGAACGGAAACGACAGCGAAGAAGAAACGGAAGAAGAAACAGAGCAAGATTGCGGAGGGAAGCGTGAGAGACAAGCGGGTCGGTCGAGTAGGACGGTGACCGCTTCCGACCGGAGCTCGGATTCCGGGACGGAGAGCGAAAGCGACGCAGAGAGCGAAGACGAGAGTGAAGCGATGCTTTTGCGATTTGCCCAGTCGCGGGGCAAGGCTCTCGAGACGGCGAGCTCGTCTCCAGAGAGTTCCGAAGGCAGCTCGGACGAGGAGAGTGAGGACGAGTCTCGGGTTCCGAGTGTCTACGCGCCTTCGTCCGAGGACGGGGGCGGAGCGCGCGTCGACAGGCGAAGACGGGGAAAACGGGAGGCTTGTCTGGGAGTTCAGGAAGCGACAGAGGAGGAAGTGTTTGTGGTCACTGCCTCGGGCCCCAGCACACATTCCTCACCTTCGCAGAGGAACGCGCCGGAAGTGCCGGGGCGTCGCGCCGCTCCCGGAGGGAGAGAGAAGAGAGGCGCGGGAGAGAACGGGAGCGAAGGCAAAAAGGGCGACGCAGAATGGACGTGCCAGGTCTGCGGAGCCGTGTTTGAGACCCGAAACAAAATGTTTCAACACATCAAGGCGCAGGGACATGCGGCGCTCAAGTTTGTCGAGGCAGGGAAGAGGAAGGAGCGCGGCCGGCAATCCAGACGGTAAAAGAGGACAGAGTTCACGGCCTGTGCACAAGATGCACAAACTCAGGCAATCCCTTTGCGTCTGACCGACCCGCACGCCTCCACGGACTGGACTGGTGCCACATATATATATATATATATATATATATATATGTATATACATTTATGTATATACATATGTATATACATATATGTATGTGTGTGTATGTATGAATGAGTATGGACTGTTTCTGTATATATTGGACTAAATGAGGGTGAATACCTATACAGCACAGCGTTAACGTGATAGGTATGTAGGCGCGGGAGGCGACCAGGGTGTCCTCTGTGATGCTGCGGTCCGTGGACGGTTTCTGATTCGAACTGTTAGACTGTCAATGCATGCAAAAAAACGTGTTCAACAGCGGCTTTCTTTCGTTCGCAGAGCGCCTTCTCGCGCCTTTACAAACCCCGGTGAACGTGGGACACACAGAGAGAAGCCGGCGGATCAGAAGAAAGATACCCTGGCGCACATATAGATATTCATGTGTATTTATATTTGTGGGTATGTATATTTATCTTACAATGTGGATAGAGATGCCTACATTTGACAGAGGGGTTTCCATTTTTTGTCAGTCTTTTTGCACGCAATTCCTTCTTGGCACCAGGATCTTTCCCTCCGTTTTCGCCTTTTCTCTCGTTTTTTGTGTTTGCCTTCCCTCGCCGGTCCGAGACTGTGTGCCGAGGAGGTTGTGGATTCACGCGCCCAACAGGCTTGCGCGGGTGAAAACCGCCTTTCACTCGACGAGCACGTGTCTGTTATTTGTGAGGCGCAAAGAACGCGAGCGTCCGAGTTGGCCACAGATTCGTTCGTGTTTTTAAGGAAGAACTTTGAACACACGGGAATGCCTTCCCCGACAGACTGCAGTCCTCTCTCATTTTGGGGTGTACCCCTCTACGCAGCGTTCTTTTCCACGCAGATTTCTTCGCCGTTCACTCTCGCGACATTGATTCGGTCTTTTTCCAGCCTTTTTTCTGCACGAACCCCGATCTGTTTCAGCGCGTTCGCCCCCGCAGTCTCGAGCCTGTCGGCGCCGGGGAGACGCTCGCCAACTTTGAGGGGGAAAAGGTACATTCTCGCTTCGAGTTAAAAGGCGCGTTACCCTACCAACTCTTCTCTTTTTGTCTTGTTCCGAAGCAGGCGCGTTTCGCGCGTTTTTTCGGTGCCTCCCCCTCAGCGCGTCGGCGAGGTTTTCGGACCTGCGACGGGAAAAGGGACCTAAACAAAAGAACCGTGCACACGCGCACTTCGCGTGTGAAGGAAAAACGTTCCAGAAAAGAGCAACGTGCCGGTCTGCACTTGCACGCGCGCGTCTCAGTGCCCAAGTCTCCTGGAAAGCGTTGTTTGTCCACTGGAAAAAAAAGAGAACTTTTTGTCTTTCTGACCGACATTTCGTCTTCCGCGCCGCGCGCGCCTTCGCGCGTCCGTTTGGAGAGCTCTCCGAGCACCTAGCCGGAGAGTTTGCAGCGGAGCTTCTTGTGGATTCCCTCGCGTTTCGGGGATAAAAAGACATGGACTTTCCCGAGACGTTTTCCAGTCTGCAGCCACAAACGCCTGGCCAAGGCGCTTCCATTTGGGATCTTTCCGCAAAAAGACACCGGCGGATTTTCCCCGGAGTGACTCCAGGGGAGCCGCATCTTTTCGAGCGTTTCCTCTCGGTCTTTTTGTCAGAAAGCGTTTTCGATTTGTGGAGGAACGCGTCCGCTTTCCGAATCTCTCCCTCGCGCGATGGGGTTTTTCTCCGTTCCAGTTCTTTTCCAGACACAGCTGCGTCGTTTTTCGAGCCCCGAAAGCATGTGGCAGCGCGGCGCGGAAAACGCGTTCTAGACGAGGACGCGCGCCGCTCCCGGTCGCGTTTTTCTGTCTTTGCACGCCAGGCAGAAAAGAGGAGACTCCAACGCGCGCGCGCGCCGCGACTTTCCCTTTTGTCTTCTCGTCGTCACCGTCCGCGAACCTTCCCGTTCGCGCGTCCAGACTGAGCACGCCAGGCGGCCGGTTTCCTTACACTCCCCAGAGTCGTCTTTCGCGCGCCGCCTGTCTCCCGACTTTTGAAGACGCGCGTCGAGCAAAGCGTGGTTTTCCTCGGGGGCAGGATCGCGTCCTCGCGGGTTTCCGCGTTTTTTTCGCAGGAAACGGAAAACGTTTTCCAGGCGTTCTGGAAGGTATCTCCGACTCGGGAGCGGCTCTGCTCGAAAACGGACCGCAGCGAACGTTGATGGCGAGGCGTGGAGAGCTCCATCACGCGTTTCCACGTCCTCTGCACATTCCGCGGCGCTCCCAAGATTCAAACTTTTCCACAATCCTCCGTAAACCCGCGCAAAGTACCAAAGAGTGTGCCCGTATCGCAATGTGCGAGTTTCTGAACCCGATCCGTGTCTTTCGTCGCGGCGGGAGGCTTTCCCGAGAAATCGTTTTCGTTTTTCCACGCTGTGACAGGCTCTTCGCGCGGTGCTCTCTCCGCAGGCGGATCCGATCGCAGTGTTCTCCATCGCGTTTCCACAGTTTTCCAGACTTTCCAGGGACCGACGAAGGTTGGCGGCTTCCCTCGGCGGAGCTCCGCAACGCTCTCTTACCGCGCTGCTCGAGAGTTTCTCTGTGTGGAGAGCGGAGAGAGTCTCCTTGAACAAACGCCTCTTGGGCGGCTGTCCCAGAGGCGCAAAGTTGTCAGTTTCCAGCGCAAACGCGCACGTCTGTGGACGCACCCCGTTTCTTCTCGGGAGCAAAGAGTAGACCGCTCGCCCCAGCTGTAATCGTACGCGCAGCGGAACGCGGTCGTGTCCTGTTTCGAGTTTTCCCCGTTTCCCTTCGTCCAACGTTTCGCTGCCTTTCGTCGTGCTGCAATCAATTCACGGGGATCCTCTCTCTCTCCCTTTTTCTCTCTCTCTTTCTCTTTCCTTCTCTCTCTCTTTCCCTTTTTCTCTATCTCTCTCTCTCTTTCCCTTTTTCTCTATCTCTTTCTCCTTCTCTCCCCTTTATCTCTTTCTCTCTCTCTTTCCTTCTCTTTCTCTTTCCTTCCCTTTCTCTTTCTCCTTCCTTCTCCTTGTGTTTCTATCTCGAGGGCCATGGCGACTCGCGAGGCGTATGATGTGGAGCGTGTGCGCGGAGACAAGTCTCTCGCAAACCGTGCCTTTTCGGAGACGGAAGATTTTCCAGACAGTCCCGTGCGACAGACTCCCGCTTTTGCTGACCCCGTGCCCGCAGTTGTTTCCCCTGCGTCGCCTCGGAGTGCTGCGCCAAGTCCGAGCGCCTTCCTAGAAAACCGCGTTGGACTGGAGAAGACCCGACGGCCTTCTCTCACGCATGTGCACGTGGAAAATCCGCGGTCGCCTGGTGCCAAGCGCGCGTCTTCTTCGCCTTCGAGGCAGGCGCCTCTGTCTCCGCATGACAGGACGCAGGAGGAGTTGGCTCCGCGCGAATCGATTTCCTCCACGCCTCTCCTCTCCAGTTTGTCTCCCAGAGATGGAACGCTCGCAGTTCTCGCGCGAGGAGGCGTCGGGACTCTCGAGATCGCCTCTCCAGACCAAAGCGACGCGTTCCTCGTCAAAGCTCTCTTCGCCGGGAAAATCGTCGCCGTCGTCCTCGCCGCCGTGCTGATTGTCTCTGCAGTCACCCACCTCCAAGCCGTCGGAAATCTGGTCAACAGCCTCCTCGCCAAGGTGCGCGTCGTCATGCTTGAAAGAGGTGGAGAGAAGAAGAGAGATAGAGACACAGCGATCGATGCAGGGATGAAGAGAGAGAAAAATTGAGGGGAAGGGAGAGCGGGAGAGGGAGAGGCGCGACGAAGTTGGGGCACAAGAAGGGAGTTGAGGACGGCAGAGTGGGAGGTGAGGAAGCAAGCAGGTGAAGAGATGCAGGAAAAACGTTGGAGCCGTGGAGAGGAGATGCGGGGTTGTTCGGGAAGGTACAGGGCACGTGGTTGTGAGGAAAGGTTCTTTTGGAACGAGACACCAGTCCGTTTTGCGTTGCGCCTGAAATGTGCGGAGCCGTCACGTTCGCATTTCGTTTCCTTAAAGTCTGTGATTTCCCCAGGTCCAAGCACTAGGGCCGTGGAGTCCCCTCGCCTTCGTTCTCATGTACGTCGCTCTCGTCATCCTCATGATGCCTGCTGAGGCCTTGGTAAGCGCGGACGTTTTTCGACGTCAAAAGAGAAACTCGGAAGGACAAGAACGCGGGGTGCGCAGGAAACGAGAGCCGGCGACGTGTAGACAAAGAGGAAAGAGGCAGACGAGAAGGTGAACAAGAAGCTCGGAGAAACTGTGTCGGGAGCCGCACAGTTGCACACGCACGCCTAATTCTCGAGCACAGGCCGCGATAAAAAGCGGGCTGTTCCTCATTTTCATGAGATCTCATCATGTGCAAAAAATAGGGTTAGATTTCTGCAGAGATCTGACGGTGTGTGTTTTGCTTCTTGCCTTTTTCTGCATGTATCTCCGGTTTCTTTTCGGTCTTCCATGTTTTCCCCTGTTCTTGTTTCCCTCTCGGCGTTGTGTCTGCAGAATGTGGCGGGAGGCTTCATTTTTTCTCGCGTCTACGGCTGTCTCGGTGAGTTCGCTGGGTCCACGAATCGCCGGCAAAGGCAAAAGAAAGTCTGGAAGTCTCTGCATGCGCAGGTGTCAACTCTCTCGGCTGCAAGGCTCGCCTCGGGCGCGCATGCCAGGACGTGCAACATTGGTTTTTTTGGAAACAAATCGGATTTTTTCGTTTCCTCCGCGTAGGTGGAGGCGGTTTTACGTTTTTCGTTCGTGTTCCTTCGAACTGATTTCTGCAGAAGATCCAAAAGAAAAAGTCCTCCGTCAGAGCAGACGCTTTTGATGCGTTTACGGGTGTATGCCTGGTCCTTTTGTCTGTGATTCTGTGTATGCATATCTAGGTTTGTGTCCATATATTCTTGTATGACCATGTTTCTCTATGAACACATACACAGATATACATACGTATATATATATATATATATATGTAAGTATATGTATATGTAGGGAGTTGTGCGGTCTGTGCGTTTTCGCTTTTCTCTCGGGACAAGGGATGATTCCAGTGGATGTGTCGTTAGAGAGACTGCGGCGTTTTTGTGTTTTTTTCAGTTGGAGTGCCGCTGGCTCTTTGCTGTAGCATGACGTCCCTCGTGACTGCGGGAAGCGTTTGCTTTCTCCTTTCGCGGCACGTTTGCGCCACGCACGTCGAGAAACTGTTTCGAGGGAGCGAGCACTACTATGCCTTCCAGCTGGCGGTCGAAGACGGAGGAACCTGCTTCGTCGCCTTGATCCGCCTCTCCCCTATTCTTCCGTACTCTGTAAGAAACACGAAACAAAAATCAACCGTTCTCATGAGATGTGCGCACGTAACTGGCAAGGGATCCCCCCATTTATATATATATATATATATATATATGCGTATTTGTCCACGCGCATCCATTCAAAACTGTACACAGATCTCCAGATGTCCGCTGGTAGCTGCGCACCAGTTTCTGTTGGGGGTTCGGAAGTCGGTTTCCCACGAACTCGCGCGATCTGTTTCCATATGCTTGCACATTTATGAGGGGTTTATGGAGACTGTGAACATGCGCTTTGGAGTCTGCACGGATGTGTGTGTGGGCACCCCTTGCACCAGAAAGTCTTTCTGTGTGTCGCAGTTTCCCTGGTGCGGAATCTCTGCATCTTTTTGCGGCAGCTGCGGCGTGGAGAGGAGACGGCTGAGTGCCCGAGTGTATATGCGGCGTTTTGGGCAGCCAAAGAACCGCCACATTTCTCGCGTTCTGTTGTTGAGGCAAGTGACTCTCGAGATCTTCTGTGTGTTTCTGCGCAGATTACAAGCTATCTCCTTGGCCTCACGTCTCTCCGTTTGTCTCAGCTGGTTTTGGGTTCCTTCTCGAGCACTCCACGTAAGTGCAGAACGTGGCGTCTGCTCTGTGTCTCTCTCTCGCGACCTTTTTTCTCCGGGGGGTTAGGATTTGTTCATGAAGATCAGTGCTCGTTGGAGGCCGGGACGTCCATCTGCTCCGGCCTCTCTGCTTTCTCCACTTGCTGTCAGTTGTCTTTTTCCTCTGCATCGCATTCCCTTTTCCCTACCTCTTATTTTTTCTGTTTTCTCTTACGTCTCTTCTCCTGCATCTCCTGCACTTTAATCTCTTTTTTCTTCTTGGCAGTTGTCTTCGTCTTCAACTGCGTCGGCGCGGCGCTTCGAGACATCGAAAACGTCGACTTCGGTGAGGCGAGGAGACAAACGGATCGCCGCGGCAGCGAGCGAGTCTCGGAAAACCAGCGTGAAGAGAGAAAGCGTTTCTGTGGAAACGTCGGAAACCGCGCGCGCGCGTAGGGGGTGGTGAACGGGGAGTTCCAAATCCTCGAAACGTGGCAGTATGTGCAGACAGACGGGGGCTCTCACGCCCTCAAACAGAGATACAAATATACACCGACAACGCAAATACTGAAAGAGATGGAAGCTCGTATGTCCTTCAAATCGATAGAAAAGATAGATAGGCGTGCAGGTAGTTAGGCAGTTCGATGCTTATATTTGTAGGTGAACATTACACCTACAGACATATGTCAGGCACAGAGACGGAGCTAGGACTCTTTTTGTGTAAGACAAGGATTTCGTGCTGCGAGTCAAGAGCCGCGGAGGCGCTCTTGGCGCTCGCAGGGAGTCGTCCGCTCCGCGTGGACTCGAGAATGTCTTTGTTTTTCCTCTTCGTGTGTTTGCGTCGTTCTGTTGGGTCTCGTGCACTCCGCATTTGCATGCGTCATCCACCGCGAAAGAGCCTTGTCTCTTTGGTCCAGTTTGTCCTTCTCTGCGCCCTTGCTGCGTGTCTTCGTTTTGTGGTTTGATTGCTTTTTTGCGATCTGTGCATGCGTTTTTTTTTCGTTAGGGCGTCTCCACTTGAGTTGGGAGAAGGCGCTTTTGGGCCTTTTTGGACTCGCCACAGCGACGGTGAGAGACGCCGAACGAGACTTGCGGAGGCTCTGAAACGCACACGCGCCAGCCTCGAACGCGCATGCGCACACCAGATAAATCGCCAGGCAGGAATGTGCATGCCTGTACGGCTTTCTGTAAAAGGGAGAGAGACGGGGCGTAGCCGCGTGCGCGTGCAGGTAGTCCGCTGACACCCAAACGGGATGAAAGAAGTCCAGAAACGCCTCGACGGTGTTTTGGGTTCTCCTGCGACCCACACGCGGATGAATGCTTGAGGATTCTCGGCACACTTCTCTCTCTTGCGTGCGTGTCTATGTCTTCCTTCTCTGTCTCCCTGGGGGCGTGGAGGGGACTGCAGACGATCGGTTTCGGGAAGCGCTGAGATTCTATGGGGCGCATGCGCGTTTTTGTCGCAAAACCTTTGTTTTTTCAGACTTCCGTGTTCTACATCAGTTCTCTGACTCGGCGAAAGCTGCAGGAGGCGACGGCGACTCTAGCTCGGCGTCAGGCGGAGCAGTCTCTCTCGCGAGCGTCGACCGTCGCGGTGTCGATTGGCGAGTCTGATGAGGAGAACTAGCGCGCAACACCGCACGGGAACCCGACACAGGCGACGCAGTCGGCAGACGCGTTGGTGTGGTGAAGAGAGAAAGAGAGGAAGAAGAGGGATGTAGAGATGCTGGTTTTTTGCGTGGTGATAAACGCGTCTCCCTCAAAGCCGCGTTTCCGCGTATCTGAGAGACACACACTGTGCTCGACGCATCGTTCGTCGACTTGGTCTATCTATTTATATTAACGATAATGGATTTGGGTCTGACAGCAGGGTGTTTTCTTTGCTTCCCGTTGAAGGAAAACGTTGCTTACTGCAAGAAAAACGGCCGGGGGCGAAAGTGCATGCTGCCGAATCTCGACAAAGAATCAGAGAACAACGTTCAAAAGACTTCCACACGTTTATTCACCTTGCGCTCTTTTATATATAATCATACAACTGCATATGGATATCGATGTACCTGTGTGAATCTATACATATATATACATATAGATATACATATACGAGTATACGCGCTCTGCATGCATGCACAGGCAGGCGTAACAGCATTCAGGTTAAGATTTATGTTTTCGTCTCCGTACTTCCGTCGCTCTCTTGCTTCTTTGGATTGCCGCACTCAGTGGGGTGCACGCGCATTTCCTTTTTGATTTTCAAAAGTTGCGGGTTCAGTGTGATTCGCACTTTTCTTTGTGAAGGACGCCCAGAGAGTTTCCCTCTGTGTGTAGTAACAGCATAAAACCAAGACATAAAGGAAACTTGCGAGGAAAGCACGTGGTTTCGACCGTCCGCATATATATGTCTATATATATATATATATATATATATATATCTGTGCGTATATATATACATATATAAATCTATCGCTTCAGGGGAACGTATCATATGTGCATGCATGCATGGGTGTCTCGGGAGTGTGGATGTCGCCGCCCGTGCGTATGTGCGCCTTTTGTGTGGTCATTCGCGCGTCAAAACCCATGCATGCTCATCGCATGCGCCTGTTTTTCCCGGTTTTGTGAAGAGAGGAAAGGGACGAGTTTTCGCGACAGGTGGGTGTCTCTGAAACAGACAGCAGCGAGTCGAGAGCTCTCAAAGGTAGAAATGTAAATCATTTCTTTGTGCATTGTCACGGCCCTTGTCTAGAAACCAACCATAGCATATATATGTATATATATATATATATATATGGATGTATTTGCGTTGTGTGTATTTGGGTGTCCTTGCGTTGTGTTTAGCGTGTGTCTGAAAATCAATGAGGCTTTCGAAAGAGCGAGACATCGCAGGGGAGAGACACAAAATGTGTTTTCTTGCCTAGGAAAGGAGCGTCAGTATTAAGTGGTGCACGCGCGAAACATTGGCGAGAGGAGGCGTACCCATCAATTTCGTCTTCAAGATTCTTTCAAATTCTCATGTCATATACATATAGACATCTACACTTGTATCTATATGCAGTTTCCTTTTTTCGGCTCACCGCTTTTCTTCAAACCTACATGTTTTCATATAACTATATATATGCATATACGCAGATATATACAATGTATACATCTATATATATGTGTATACATGCATATTAATGGTGTATGTGCTAGTCAAGGAGGGGCGACGAAAGGCCGATGCCTCGAGGTACACGTATTACTGGATATATGCATGGGGTTTTCGAGGCCAAAGATCTTCGCAGAAGCCTGCAATCGAGAGATGACTTTGTTTCGTCTGCAGTCGGAGTGCGGTGGTGAGGGTCAGCTCTACGGGGTGGGTACACGCTATCTTCCCACGTGTGAACTTGCCTCGCGTGGCTGCGTTTCTTCTTTTTCTGTGGATTGCCTGGTTCTGTCCGACACACTGGCGAGGGAAAACTTCGGTTTCCTCGCCGTGTTTGTCGTGCATGCAGATCATCCAGAGGTGCTTTTTCGGCTTCAATTGCTTTTTCTCGCGTACATCCCCCCCTCACGGTTCGCCGTTTGAGCGAGAGCCGGCGCTTTCATGCACTCGCCCCGTTTCGTGGAAAAGCGAGAGAACAAACCCGCGCTTTCGCTCGCCGGAAATACGGTCTTTCTTCGGTACACAGGAAATTTAAAAGGAGACGCACGCTGTCCGTTTTGGTCGCGAATGCCCACCCACGGTTTTCAGGGAATTCAGACTCGGTGAAGATGCAGCCAGAACAAGCCACAGACACGCAGTTCTGCACAACCATATATATATATATATATATATATATATATATAAGTATATGTATGTATTCCCTTTTTCGTGGAGAGTCAAGAGCGCTCTAGAGCTCTCCACGTTGACTTCCAGGCGCAGTCCCGTGGAAAGGCGATTCTACGCGAAGGTGTTTTTGTGTTTCTTGTCCTTCCTCGTCGAAGTTGGCAGCCAGGCGTTCTGTCTCTGCCTCGTTTGACGTCGCGTGAGGCGAATCAGATGACGCTACGGAGCACGTGAGAGATGGGGATAGCCCGAACGCGTGCTCATCCGCTTCGAATGTCGCGGCGTTTTCTGCTCTTGAGACACTCGCCGGCAGAGACCGTGTACGTGCGGGTGTTCTGACCTCGTTTTCTCTCCGCGCTGCTCCGTTCGAAGTCGCGGTCGCTTGTCGGCCCTCAGGTAGAGGCCCAAACGCAACCCTATGAAATCTAGACACAGACTGTGAACCGTCTTTCTTGTCGAACAATTGCCCGAGTCCTCCCCTCTCGCTTTCACAGTCACTTCTGTCTCGTGTCCTGCCTCGAGGCCACACGTTCTCTCTTCCTCTCTCCCGAACAACTCTCGTCTCTCTCTCCCTGCTGCCTGAACGTTTCTCTGTCTCCCGTGCCACGTTTTTTTGTCCCTATGTCTCCTGTCTCGCCTTCTTGCGCGACGCGTGAGCGTTTGAGGCTGTCTGTGGAAGCCGCGCATTGGGGAGCGCGTCCTTCCTCCAGCGCACAAGGCGGGGTGCGCAGGTGCCTACCGAGAGAGCAAGAGTTATCGAAAAGCGTCTCAGGTCTCGCGCCGGAAGAAGAGCTCTGGGTGTGAAGGCTCGAGGAGATCCCAACGCCTGTTTCCGCCTTCCGGAGTTCTCCAGGTGAAGGCGCCATCGTTTTCCGCCTCACCGCATCCCCAATTTCCGGCGGAAGATGCTCCGACAAAATCAGGACAGGGTCCAGAGACACCGGAAGCGCGCGAGGGAAACGGCCGTCGGCGGCGCGAGAGACTCCCACGTTCGCTGCAATGGTCTGCGAGAGTCGAAAGGCACACTTTGAGAGACAAGGGGAAAAAGTACACACAACCTCGCGCACCAGGAAGTGGCTCCGCTTCCTCGATGCCACAACAAACGAGTTACATCATGGGTGAACTGCGGATTCCACGCTCATAGGAGAGGCAACAGGAATGAGTACCCAGGAAACAGTGCTGCTCCTATAAAGAGCATCTCCGTGTTCCTCTCCCCCGCAAGGAGACTCGGCTCATCGCCGAGAACAGAGCGTCTGTTCTTCCCGGGTGTCTTGCTCCAATCCCCACACACGCGCACACGCATGTATACGCATATATATATATATATATATATACGTATATGTACATATATATATGTATATATGTATATACATATGCATATGTAAGCACGGGTGTTTCTTCCTGTGTGCTTCGTTGGCAGTCTGCGTCTTCTCAAAAGAGTTTGAAAGTCGCAACGTTTGTTTTCTTACCGCCCGCAAATGACATCGCACGTGTTCCTGGAGCCCGAGGCCTTGGCTGAAGTTTGTGAGCAGGCCTGGCCTTCGCCGCTTCGGTCGGACTTCCTCGAGTTCGAACGGCGCGTTTTGTGGCGAACTGAATCTTGAGGCTTCAGGCGCAAGAATGTCCGGATTGAGGGCCGTAGGCAACACGCGATACACTGGATTGGTTCGGTGGTATTTGTCAACAAACATGTGCTGCGCTTCGTAGTACGTCAACGTCTCCCAGAGCGTCTTTTCCTTCATAGGCTAACGACACGAAGAAAGGGAGAGACGCAAACGGTGGTACGGAGGGCTGCAGACGTTGTCGCGTTTTCGCCCCACAGGCGGCTTTCGTCCACACGACCTTGATGCTTCAAGCCTCTCTGGAAGGAAAATCCTTCACTGTTTTTATGTCCAAGACAAGAGACGCAGCCCTAGCATTTTTCGCTATGCTCGAGAACGGGGCACAGACGATGCCTCGTGTAGGGGACGCCCGTTTGCCAAGGAAACGGCCGTTTTCGATCCAGCGCCCCTCGGGTTTGCTTCGGGATTTCACATTCGCACGCGTACTGACACGGCGCTTCTCTGCGTCGCGTGCACTGGGCCACAGCTGGCTGCTGCGTGCGGAGAAACGGAAACCACGGAGCGGGACGAGGAAATGCTCTCGTTTGGTTTTCCCTGCGTTCCTTGAGGCGCTAAGAGATTCACCCGTCGTGATGAAGGGGAGACAGCCTTCTTGGTGTAGGTTGACGGACGCCTGTCGAAGAAGTCTCTGGAAAGTTCGTGGCGTTCTAATAGGTGTGGACGGGCAGTGTTGGTGTCCCCCGTCGCGAAAGAAATGACTCTTTCTGTCTCACGCATATGGTGGTTTTATTGCCGGTGCGCGCTCGCAGTCGTGGTTTCTAAAACCAGCGATCGCAGCGCCTCGCGACAGGGCAAAGCGTTGAAGAGGCTTCTTCCACGTGCCCGCGGCGTCTCGGCCTGTCAGCGCCAAGGTTTCCGGCGAGACGTTTCCACATTTTTCGTGTCAAGGCGCGAGCGAGGCCGTCATCGAGGCACACTGCGCTTAGGGAGAAGGTTCTTTTCCGAACTTTTTCTGCGCGGAGGAGCACCCCCAGAGAGCGCTCACCTGACACTGGTGGGTGGCGCACAGCGTTTGCGCGACACGGCCGGGAAGAACGAGGAAGAACGCCGCGACGCACAGGCCAGAAAGCATCACCATTTTGATGGTGAAGTGAAGCGAAGCGTCAAAGGACGGGACGAGAAGGTAGGTCCCCATGAGAGGCACGAAGAGCAGGAAGAACCGAGCGAGTCGGAGAGCCTGAAAAGAGAGGCGCGAAAAGCGCCACGTCCCGCAGAAAACGAACCCCAGCACGACTCGTTTGCCTGCCACAAAAATGCGCGCGTCTGTCTCTGTCGCCTCCAGCGGCTCTGCTCTTCACCGCTCCTCGCGCGTTTCATCGAGGAAGGTTCCTCGTGCGACATCCACGCCCGTCGTTTCCCCGCGAATTCCGACAGCCTTACGGTTTCTGGCAACAGAGCAGACTGAACGTAAGGCCTTTTACACCTCCGCAGCAACATGTACTTGTACGTCCAGTAGTAGATGCCCCACATCACCATGCCGAAGAAGCCTCCGATCGGAGCGAGAGGAAGATACATTACAGTCAGCGCGAAAGACTTCAGAACCGTCGCAAGTCTGGCAAGGCCGAAAGCCGAAACACAAAAACCTCAGGCAGAGCTTCAGATGCACGTGCGGGTACAGCACATTTTCCCCCACACTTTTCAAGGACGCACAGAGTGCTTGCGGCAACACGGACGTACGCGGTCCTCTTTCTCCGCAACAGAGCCACACGTTTCTCCAAAATCACCTCTTCCCACGCACGCACATACATATAAATACATATATTGTACCCGTACAAAAGATATTTACACATATATATATATATATATATATGTACAAGTGTTACTAAGTTTAGACACGCGCTGCGGCGTGCGTATCGATGGAAGTCTGTGTGGCTGTGACGAGTCTGTTTTTCTGTTTCGCAATTCCTGTCTTCGTCTCCGTGAGTCCAGCGCTGTCTCAGGCGCCTTCGCTTGTTTTTCGACCCCTGGAACGAGTGCGGGCACTTGAGAAGGCTCGCAGGTTTTCGGCTTTCTCGAGTTTGAGGAGAGGCGCGAGAGATGCTGGGACTGAGCGTACCTCGAAGGTGTGTAGAAGAGAGGGCCTTCGAAGAGTTGGTTGTATTCGCTCTGCCCCATTCGTGTCGTTTTCGGGTTTATGAAAAGCCTGACGCACCTGTCATACTTGAGTACACAGACAGGCAACAGCGTCTGCGACTGTAAACGGAAGCCAGGTATTCCTTCCGTCACCAGCTGCGAAAGACGGAGAGCACGGGCACACACATGACTAGATGTTCTCAGAGAAAAAGAGTTAGAACTCCTCATACTCGCTCAGTTCTTCAGCTCTTCAAGAACACAACGCTAGAAAGTGGCGCCTCAGACATGTAAGCTTTCATATGAAGATATAACTAAATATGTATACAGAGAGGGAGAGTTAGACGGAAAAGTAGAGAGATAGGAATGAGCACGTACGCATAGGAAGAGATCTGGGCACAGGAGATGGTGAACGGTTGCTATTTTCAGAAAGGAAACCGCCTTCAGACAAGCACGTGCCGAATTCTCGACTCCTGAGTGTGACATAAAAGTACCTAAACAAACACCGCGTGGAAACGGAAAAGCTCTTTCAGCGACTTACTACCCACTGACAAGGAAACGCAGTGACGATGGGCTCCACCAGGATGCTGCAAAAGACCTGGAGGAAAATCCCCTCAACCATGCCTCCCCTCACATACCTACACTAGACAGACACCAGGACCACTCGTTCTATATAAAAAGATGTATACATATTTGCATGTATATATATATATATATATATATACATAAATATATATATATATATATACACACAAATATATATACATATATACATATATACATATATATATATATATATATATATAGACATATATAGACATATATGTGCATATGTATGTGTATGTAGATCAACAAGCTTGTAACCACATGTATATGTGTATATGTTTATATTGATACGAATATTCAGAAGTATTTGCATGTACATGTCTGTGTGTGTATACGCATCTCTGTAGGTCCAGGTATGGATGGGCGGCCGCATCGACGTCCACACGTGTTTCCACCTGTGCATGCAGTTCGTGTTTGTGTCCCTTTGGCTTTGTTTGAGTGCATGCGCTTTGCAGCCCGTTTGGGCAAGTGACCGGGGGCCGGAGCGACTGTCTTCAACGATCTTTCTGAAGGGCAACATTCCAGCGCTTACCACCACTCCGATTGGTTCAGCACAAAGATGTACTTGACCGCAGTGTTGAGAGTGAAGACGATCGTGAGTTTCAGCAGCGAAGAAGCCTGAAAAGTGTAGAGTAAAACAGAGTCGGACGTCGCAGTCGCGCCTCGGCCTCGGCGTAGAACTCTGCATCGTGGCAAGTGTATATACAGCCAAGTATGCACTGACTTGTAGACATCCGGATACTGAGGTATGCATGCATATCTCGCTTACGCACGCATTAGGTCTAGCGGGGACCTCGATCACCAGTTACCTCTCCAGACGCAGGTGCCCAAAGAAACAACGGCGGTCTCAACCTTCGCCTCGCGGGAACTCCGCAGAGACTGTGACGAGCAAAACCCAGGACGCGTGCGCGTTCTGCGTGTAGCTGTGGCAGCTGCGTCGATGAAACACTCCGAACCGTGAAGCTGCAAAAATTCCGCTCACCTCTCGGCCAGTCACGGTTCGATGCCGTTCATATTGAGACTGCACGCGAGAAGAAGCGGAACGCACGGCTTTCACCCCACTGGACTTCCCGTTTCCTCTAAAACGCGCTCCTTGTTGTTGTCGAGAATAGCCTCCCAAATTCTTCTCTCCCGCGCTGCGCAGATTCTGCGGTAGAGGCCTTTACGTGGGGCAGTTTGTTCCTCGCTTGCAAATGAAAGCAAAGACGGGGAGAGGCTTTCCACAAACACAAAGCCTGCCCTCTCTCCCTAAATATACATATATATATATATATATATATGTGTATTTGTGGTATATGCATATTTATGTATATACACAATGTATGTATATGTATATACATAATGTATGCCTACATATGTACATAACGTATGCAGGGGTATCTACCTAATGTATGCGTATATAAACACGCATATGGCGTGTAAATGGGGAACTTCTGTACAGCGACTCGTGGACGTCCCGGGACACGTGCCTCCTTTCCAGTTTTTTTCAAGAAGTGTGTGGAGCGCGCGGCCGGAACTTTGTGCGATCTCACTGGAGCAAACGACTCACCATGAAATCGAGCACCCATCCGGCGGCGCCGTTCACGATGGTGGTGATGACACTGGGAGCAAACGAGAGGAGCAAATGGCCAAAGTGTGCTCGCATGTTCAGCTGGAAAAACAGAGACGAAGAGCCAGCTGACAAAAGCGTCGTTAGAGAGCGAAACCCGGGGTGTTTTCTCGAAAAAAGGGTAAAGCGGGACACGAACAGTTTAACGCGCATTCAGGGGAGAGACGCAACAAGAAGGCACCCGTCGCGCTCGAGTTAGTCCTCGAGCTCCACATAACGTGTAAAGAGAGAGGTTCCTCCTGTTTTTTCCTCGTGTCCGCGGACGCCTAAAGGAACGGATGTGGAAAGACTCTCTGTCTTCTCAGCCGTATGTGCATATGCACTGGTACATACACGCATCCGCACATACGCATAATATATATATATATATATATATATATATGCATATACACATATCTATGAGAAGAGAGTAGGAGGTAGGTGGGATTTGAGTTGTGGATATACGGGCATGTCTTGCTCGTGCCTAGAAGCTCTTTGAAGTTTTACCGGGTCAGCAAGCGCCTCCCGGATCGGCGTGAGGTCGATTTGTTCGATGAGGGTTTCAACGGGTTTGAACCAATCGAGTCCCGTCTGTGGACGCAGTAAAGTCCGGGAAAACTCCAGAAGCAAATGAGATACTGAAAGGCAGCAGAGCATCGACCGCGTTCACTTGTTGTCGCCAAGCACAGGCACACGCCCCGGCAATCTTATCTGGACCTTCCACGAGCCAGGTACAGATTCGTGACAAGGCGCTGCTATTTGCCCAACGTGCAACTCTTGTTTCTGGTAACAGCGATTTCGGGTTCTGTCGTGTAACAGGACTTGCGCGTTGAGGAACAAGTTAACGACGGAGGTTGGTTTCCTTTTCTCCCGTGAAGGCCACAAGTCGACGGTGTACCAGGATGTCCAGACTGCTCAGTGACAAACCTAGGAAAAGTCCTCCTGTTGCGTCTGTCCTTTTGCAGAGCGAACCGCGTTTAGATGTATACGCCAGTATAACGAGATGTTTTTCTCTACAGAAACCATCTACCCGAAGCGTGTCTACACGCGAACACACCGTTACATGTTTCTGTGTCTGTATTTTGCCTCGGTTCTCTGGGTCTCCACCTGAGCAGCCGCCCGCGAGAACGGCTGGTGAAGCTCTTGTCCCTGTGGAGAATGCCGAGATTTCTCTGTTTCTAGTTCCACAAGGGACATCGCCAATCCCAAATTCGCGGCTACAGAGGCTTCTGAGCTTCGCAGGAAGACTCGACTCACCCCGCGATAACTTTCGTTGTGGATTCGCACATTCAGCGACAGCAGCACAACGTCAACTGAGAGCGCGAAGAACCAGATGATCGCACCGATGGAAATTGTAGCCACCTTGAGGGAGACAGGAAGCAAACAGACGCGAATTGGGCACGGAAAGAAATAGCGATAGGGGAAAGGGAGAGGCGGAGGAAAGGCCAGCAGCGAGGGACCAACTCTCCACCGGTTGAGTGCAAAGTGTCAGAACGAAACAATGAACCAGGTGTAAAAGACAAAGTGCATCGAAAGACGAAGGCAACTGACAGAGACTCCAACAAGCTGATCATCCGCCATGCTTAAGAGACACGGCATGTGGCGAAGTCTTCCTTTTCACCGGATTCGACTGGCGGCATTCCTCAGCAGCAAACTGGCATATGAAATAGCCTCGCAAAACGGACTCCAATAATCGGCCCCGTGAAGTGTTTCTCGTAAGCCTTGAAGAACTCTCACCTGTATATAAATGTATATATATATGCATATATGGAAAGAGAGAGAGTCAGATACATGTGGGAACAGGCGTCCACTTATATACATAGGCTGATGCACGGAAGCAAATACACGAAGGAGACTATGAATGCACATTTGCAGTTTTATATATACATGCATCTAGCAGTAGGCGCGTAGAACTGAGCGGGTAGAGAATTGTCTCTTCAGGTAATCAATGCTCCCCTGTGGGGTTGCCAACCTCTGCTGACGGGAGACGACGAACCTTGGCAAGCAATCGGCGGCTGCTGCTATAACCGAGGTTTTCCCATTGAATATCTGAAGGATTCGGAGCCCTCCGAACCTGAAGGCAAGATATGTGTTTTCCTTACCGGAAATAAGTGGATGAAACGAATGCACAGAGGATGTGCGTGCCGAGTCCTACAGCTTCTCGGCCCCGAGGTCACCCACAGCACTGCCTCAGCCTCCCTTTGAAGGAAGATCGAAATGTGGAGCATATCACACCTGTCTCTCTAAAGGAGTGCAACTTTACTTTCCAGGGAAACAGCAGAAGTTTTCCTATTTTATTCTCCCCTAGAACCAGGAGAGGAGACCATCTAGCACACAAGTGCCCAAATGGGCGTTGGAAGCGTTTCTTCGGGGACTTTTCAGTCTCCGGACGCGTCGTCAGGAGGAAGGATTGGAGAGGCAAAAGACGAGCTGTCTTCTAGCGGCAAGTTTCGCGCTTTTCGTCTCCCTAACGTTGTTTTTCCCTATTCGTCTTCATCTCTCTCAGGAAGAGTGAGCAAACTGCCTTGTTCGTGCGGCCGCTGCGCCTGCACTAGCGCGTACTTACGAGAAGGCTGTATCTGCCGCGAAACAACGGGGTTTTTACGTTGAAGCCACTAAGACCTAGCAGACGCTTCAGTCTTCCTTGCCACGATTCGTTCCACTTCTTTACACACTCACGTTGCTCCTGCGTCATCAATCAAGCGTGAGACGTTTTGAGACACGTTTTCGGCGGGTAGCAAACCTACAGGATTCAGTGTCGCCACACATGCGTATATATATATATATATATATATATATGGTTATCCGTACTCACACATGTATGTATGCATATAGGAATAGAACGTCACACGAGTGGGTTCATGTATACACACACTCCTGTTAGATTTATTTACTCATATATGCGGCCACGCTGCTGATATCTTTGTAGGTGGTATGGCGATGAATAGTCGGCACTGGCCGGTCTGCCTTTCAAGGCGGAGGTTTTAGAGATGCCTCATGGCAGGCTGCTAGGGAGATGCTTTCGGCTGTACAGCGGGAATTCTGCTTGTCACGTACGAGCTGGTAGCAAAAGAGGACGATCGCAAATCCTGTTCCCCTGCGGGATGAAGAGGAAGAGAGCAAGGAAGCAAACCGTGACACAAAGTAGGTGTCGCCGCGCGCACTTCTCCGGAAAGGCGTCGACTGTTGTTCTGAGCCCGGGGGGCTGGCCTGACCTGAGGTGCATAGACTCTAGACTTTTGAACTTTTCTTCCAACCTCGTCAGTTGCTCTCGCAAGCGTTTTTCTTCCTGCACGAGCGGATGCCAGCACATGGAAAAGGTCACAGCTGCAGTAGGCTCTCAGGGCGTTCTCAGGACCAAGAGCACAGAGAGAGGGACTTTCAGTCGCTCTACACAAGAACGGAACAGGCGCTTTTCTTGACACTGTGTTTGCCGCGTGAGTCTCGCCGTTTCCTCGACTACAATACAGGACAAGGTGATGTCGCAACCTCACGTGGAGCATTCGTACCCAAGGGACAACGTCTCGAGGGCTGCGCCCTGTCGAACTACGAATCCTCTCGATACGATTCGGAGGGTTTAATGCATATTCGCCGTAAAACGTGGTAATGTGGATGTCAATAGTTCCTTCAACCAGTCCTTTACTACTGGTTTTACTGCGTAGCAACAGAGTGATTCTTCGTTTACGCCCCCGCTGCCTCTCAAGGTTGCAGTTTCCGCCCACGATGCGCCTCTTGAAACGCAACCTGGCGATTTCTGGTAGCACTGTACCGGTGGATGGCGGTCGTCTTGAGGTGCATGCTTTTTGTAAAACTACCGCGGCAAATGCTCACGAAAGCATGCGCGCTGCGTCAAAGATGGAGAAGGACCAAAACCCGAAAATCAACCCCGCAATTCTCACTCGCGCCTGCTTTAGCTGATGAATCGCGGCTCCAGCTCGGGCGTCTTTCCATTCCATTCGTCTCTCGTGCTGCAAGCGGGGCACATGCAGGAGCAACGCTACCTGTGTTCTCTTCTTTTAAGTGTGCCGGGAGCATCCCCAACGGGACGTACGATCAGGAGGCGCTCCGCTGGAGCGGGCAACTGCTCGACTGAGGCGGTGGAACATGGTGGAACATCCCCAAGAGATTTCCGATTCAGCGACTTCCGTTCTCGTGAACGACAAGGTGCGATTTACGTCGCTGCTGCGCAGCAGCTGGACTGTGAACGGCGTCTCAAGCTGCTTGTGGTGAAGAGAGAGATGCTCTAGGCGGTCGACAGTGATTGTGAAGATGACTTGGGTGTGATGTGGTGAAGTGCAATCACCCGGTCGGAAAGTTTCAGTGACATGTGTGGCAGCGTTGGCCGCTCGTTACAGGTACAGCGCATGGCCCGGATCTAGGGTGCAATCTCTACTGAGGAATTTTCTCGGTTGTGAAACAGCGAGATGTAACGGTCCTCGGAGATGTGTGGAATAGCCGGCGGTATGGTGAGTGTCGTGCCTACTAAATCCTGCGGTTTTCCAGTGCGTCTCAGCTTTTTTTTAAGGTAACTCTGCCTCCTGGCATACTCGTAGTACTGGCCAACATCGAAGCCTATGACGACTTTAACTATCGAGGCTGGTCTGCTTCCAAACAGAGCATTCTCTTCGAAAAACTTGGCAATTTCAGCTTCATCGACAGCGTCCTCTGGTAACCCAGACACAGCGACGGCGAAGCTATCGGGCCGAATCACTTCATCCGTTGACATCTTTGCAACCAGTTGCTGCGATTAAAAGGCGACATCTTCAAAACGTCATTTGTATGTGGAAAATTGAGAGGTCCTTCGTCTCCAACCCCCAGCAAAATGGGTGCTTTAGGTGCATCTGCCACGCCTCGAGTTTGCTGTCGAGTCTACTTGGCACGTTTTAACGCTTCTGGTAAAGGAAACTCGAGCTCACCTGTCGCCGACTGAAGTGGGGAAAGAGCGCGACCGACACAACTATTGTTACGAACACCATTGACACGGGGAGCAGCGAAGAGCGCGCACGGGCATCGAGGCAGCCTGCCGTTCCGAGGACTGGGAAAACAGACGCCGCAGTTCATATTGTGCCACGCATGCTCTTGGAGGGATCCAGCATGTGTGTCAGATCGCAGACTGGGTTACCGAGACCTTCCCTTCCTTACCGGCAGTATAGACCGAACAGCGCGTCGAAGGTTCGTGAGACCAGAAGTTGTAGACTCCGAGGAGAACAGGCGACAAGAAAATGCACTGGGTGGCTGACAGGACGAGCAACATCTTGAGAAAGTCGAAGAAGAGAGGGAACCCTGTGGTATGAAAGGCAAGCAGTGCAGGTGATGTGCGAATCCAAAACACAGCTGGAGTGATACCATGAGAACGCAGTGGGGGCAAAATGAAGACGTCTGCTTGGGAAAACAGCAAACGGCTGAGCACGTACCGCAGCCTAAGTCCCCAAGCTCTTTGGGACTGCAGCAGAGGCTGTACTTCCCGCATTTCGGATAGCCCGAAGCGGTAAACAACTCCGCAATGTTCTCCATATCGTGGAGGGCAACAATGAGTTGCGTGTCGATTTTCCGGACCTTGCTGTATTTTCCATGCTCTTTAGCCTCATGGACATCCACCCCTTGAACGAGGTCTGCGTCCATTGCGTCTCTCGAATCAAACCCATGCTCAGTAGTCAGACGCCGTATTTTCTCTCTGAGGATGCTCTCCTCAGCGCCGCGTCCTTCAGACCGCATGACCGTCAGCACTCTGGGCTATCGAGGGCCGAGGGCAATCTCGAAGGCGACAAATAATGACGAATACAGACCGCCCGACCACCGCAGCATAGGGTGATCGGAAAACCCGCAGAGCCCGGCCAAAAACGACCGTTCACTCCAAGATGAAGGCGAACATTTGCCCTGTCAGGCTGGCATCTGACGCCACAGTGACTGCCTCCGGGGATTGGGACGTTCAGAAGGCCGAAAATGCCACCTTGCTCCAAAACGGGAGAACATTCGCTGCAATTCAAGAACGGGGCGATCTGAAAGAGCGCTGCGATTTTTCTCAGCTGAAGTGGGATTCCGTTACAAAGCTGAACCGTGCATCGAAACTGGTGCGCATTCTGACAGATTGCATGCTGCACCCTGTTTTCTTCTCGTGCGGGTGAATATACACGAACGGAAAGGCAGGTACTTAACCGTGTCTACAGAAGAGTACCTTTTTGGTACCACAGCCGGACTTCACCGCCTACGAAGAACTGCGCAAGGCCGCTCGTTTGGTGTGTTCAGTTATTTGCTGACAAAACAGATTTTCCTTTAAACCATCAGGCGCCTTTTCGGATGATGGTTATGTTTTTATGTCGGCGCAGACGCAGACGGGCTTTAAGACCAAGGGTTTGCCGTGTCTACGATCGGTTTATGCGAGCGCTCAGTTGCGACCGTATGTTCCTGTAGCAGCCGCGCAGGGGGCTCTTCTCGAAACTACAGAGCGTCAGGTTTAGGTACTCTTGTGGGTATGCATCGTTGGGGATAGAGGAAAATACTTCATCGGAGAGTGCCCGGTCACTGACGCCACGTAATTTCATTGACGTGCAAGCGAATTGCTATCAGTCGTGCACGTTCTGATACTCAGAGAAACATCGCTTCAGGAACAAGTTTACGTTATTTCGCCGGATGCCAGGTCACAGGAATTCTCGGTCACATACGCTGCCCTTCACATCGATGACATGCTCACGTCTAGAGGTTTTTGCAGTGGACAACCAAGTCTCAGGGGCGGCTGGTTTTCTGCGCATCAATACAAGGCAACGAAGTTGCCAGAAGCGGTTGTAGCGATTCAGCAAGCGTTCCTGTTTCCTATTTCCAGCATGTACATCCGATTCTGACGCACTCTTGTTCTAATGGATTCGGGGAAACTTTAGGCCATCAGCAGGGGGGCCTCCGACGGGAAGGAGCCAAAATAGAGGGTTGCTCCCCTACACGCAATTCTCACATTGTCGCCTGAAGCTTCACGCTGTTTCGATGATAGACTTACCAGAACCTCTTTAATGTTTTTCAGGACACCTAAATCCCAATCGTGGCCTGGGCCGCCCCGACGTTTCTCGCAGTATTCCACGGTAGAACAGTTAATCGACACGAGGTATGTGTGGAAGATGAAAAAGCTTCCAACGATGCTGAGGAACACGAGGATGACCTTCAGTCTATTCCAGTTACTCTCAGCTTTCTTACCAAAGAACGCAGAAACTCAGGACAGCTCCCGACAGAATGAAGTACACTGTCTCAAAAGGAATATTCGGGTCACCCAAAGCGGCTGTGGCTGCGAGTGATGGACGAAGACTATCGATAAAACCGACCGTCCCTTTCAAACTGCGTCACTGGCCTACCAGTGGGAAACATGGTTGCTGAAGCGAAGGACAGAGTCAGAGAGGAGTACAGTAGCGTCAGGTAGAAGAACTTATAGTTGAAATAGCCGATATCGTTAGCTACCTGGAAGAGATAGAATGTGTAGTCTACACTCTCTCGTGATACTTAATTATTTTGCCTCTTACCCACGGACAATAGTGATCCAGTTTTAGCGTACACTTCCCGGTGTGCCGACTATGGTGGGCTCTATCAGGCTTGTAGTGGGAGCACTTGTGGCAGAAGCGAACGGTTCCTGTAAAGCGGCGACAGTCACCATCGCTGGCTTAGAAGAGCGGACCTGCACGTACCGTCACGTTTCCGCTCAACTAACTCGGCCATGTTCGGCCTCGATTTCCACTCCGTCGTGTCTAAACAAGGTCGATGCACGGTAAGCATGCACCCCAGCGAAGCTGCAGTTACCTGGAACCGAACCCGCTTCCGTCATGCATGCTTTGTAGAGTGACCAAAACATAAGGGCGGCCAGAACATGGCCTGTTGATAATTAGCCACATCCAACGAAGATTTAGGCAATACAAGAAAACGTGAAGGCCTACTGACAAGCAAATGGACGAAGCCTCTTCTCCGCGCAGCGTCGTCGCGGTATTCTGGTGGAACTTCAATTTGCAAGAGCGGGAAGCAGTTGTACTGTTCGAGGGTTAATGGCGGAAACTACGGCTTGGGTAAAAATTCGTAGCACCTACCACTACGTAGATGGAATAGATGATCATACTAATCATCAAGACCACCTGTACAAGAAGCCGAAATGTTCCAACGTTCACTCTGCTGCCCAAAGCGGACGGACGACTACGGGTAGAAAACGCGCCAGCCGGCGGCCTCCAGACTCTCGCTTCCACATCTTGATCACTAGAGAATAGAGACAGAATGACAAGTCCGGTTCAGTTATCTGTGTGGAATGCTGAGAAGTGTCGCGAAGTTGCCGCAATGCAGCAAGTCAAAATGTTCGTGTCGAACCGTTCGTGTGTACACACACCGTAATGCATCGTATTGGCTCTTTCCACTCAGAAAGCAAACTGAGGCCCGAAAGTTCGTGGGCGCCATGCTCTTCCCCACTGTTGCTATAACAGAACGCACGCCCCGCTATCCCTATTTGGAAGGGGGAGAGCACATTCTAAAAAAGTGTCGAGACCGATCCTTTGCCTGCCGCAGTCATTGGCTGAGACAGGATGCATCGCCTTGGGGGGGGGGATGTTTCGAATCCTTTACATACCGTTTCATGGTGATTTTCGCTATCTGGTGCGTGATTTCACTGCTGCCCGTGACTATATCATCGGGTGTGTCGCGTGGCGCCGATGAGGTTTCGCTAGGACATACCGCTCGGTTTCTGTGGGAAGCCGCTCCTTTATGGCTTACTCGAAGTAAAGGCGGCTGCACTCCGGCAAACCTTCTTCCGCGACGAAAGGAATGTGTACATGCTTTGGTGTGCTGGACGCGGATTTGTGGGAAAGACCGATTTCTGCTCCTTTTACACAGCGACCATCGTCAATGCCATTTCCTAGCATCTGCTCGACATGATATCCGTCTGCGGTCTCTCAAGCTACCAGATGGATCTAACCAAAACAACTAGTGCCCCATTTGCCCTGTCTCAGAGGAATCGCGCAACCGTCTTCAAGCGACGTTCTAACGAATTGACGTATCTCATACGAAACGATATCCGTACCGGCAGCAAGCGCTCCCGTATGGAAGTTTTTCTGCGCTTTTGCACGCATGCAGTGGATGGTAATGAAGGAGTTTCGTAGCCCCCAACTTCAGGCCTCGCCGGTGAAGCCGCCATATATTATCACCTGGTTCTACGTTTACAATGAACTGCATTCTTGGGTGAGGTTTTTTCGTTGAACTTGACGACGACCGTGTTGCTTGTGGGCCGGGCCCCGACGAAAGAGTTGCAGGTGTGGAGTAGACGCACAGTGCCAAGAAGACGACGAAGGTCAAATGTGTTGCTGCCGTTAGTTTCACCTCCGCATTGCAGACCGAACAGCCAGCCGTATACTGCGCGGTGTCACCTCCATCACTTCGTTCGCCTGCCGACACGAACACAGACACACGGCTCTCTGAGATTCCTAAATTCGCGGAACACGCATCCCTGGCTTCAGCGGGTTTATTACGAGAGGAATTATTTTCCTCGAGCGTGTACTTCCCGTTGCATGTTCCAGTTTCTCCGCCTAACGCCGGTTGCTGCTGTCTACCTGTGTCCCGCCCTTCTCTCGGAGGTCCACCTCCTCTCATGGGATCGTGCATGAGTCATATGATAAGGTCACATGATGAGGTTCGCACAGCCAAAATGACTGAATGACGAAGCAACGAGAACCGTGCCTCTTCTGGATAACATTTGAGTTTCGTGTTCCAGCTCTGTGGAGAGAGCCGGAGGTCGGTCCTATTCCTCACGACTCTCCTGGTTCCACTACCGAATCATAATCTATTGTTCCACATATGAAGAAATGTACGCGACGCATAACCTCACAACTTCATGTCCCTCCCGATCTTGTCACCCCCCCGTAAGTTCCACAGACCACTTGAGATGCGCTCTGGATTCCTGTTATCTCTTACCCCGATAATCTCCATGCCGTAATCCAAGGTGACTTCAATGGGGGGGACGATGCCTTCACTGATCTCTTTGTGTGCTGCTCGCATGTTCGTCAACTTCTTCGCCTTGCACACATTGATCTGAGACGTTTGCGTGCAAAACCATTAATACAGGCGAACACATTTCAGATGCACGGCAACCGAAGCTCTCTTGTATATGGTACCGTTCATGAACGAACGCGTTCAGCCTTGTCTGCCCATGCAGCGCGGGGTCTCATAAAGCCGAACGCGTTACCAGCTTGGGGTCCACACAGCTCAAGTGTTCGGAAAATTTCCCATCATGCAATTCTTCACGGCGTGTCAGTGCCTTCCTGTCACTGCATCCACCTCGACTCCGCAAGACGCGAACACCCTTATGCCCTTCGCCTGTTCTTTCCCAGTTTTGTTCTCATTGGTCTCCACACGACAGATATATTTACATATATATATATATATATATATATACGCAGTTGGTGTGCGTACATATGTATGGATTCAGATATGGTTTCCCTTGAAGCAATGTCTGCCGATGCGGGACTAGAGATTTGCGCGCAATAGCGTATTTGGCGGGTATGCATAAACTAGATTCTGCCTTCTTCCAGTCGGCCGTTCTACTCACCGGAAGGTCCCCTCCTCTGCTGTTCAGTCCGACGATCATGCCTCCATACACTTGGTCTCCGGGTGAAACAAATAGCTGGCCTCTCTCCTGACAAAAGACGTCCGAACAAACCAGACGACGCGCCGAGCATTCCAGAAACTCGAACCCCACAACACCACCGGCCCTGCGACGGTGGAAGCATCGGGCGTCAGTCTCGGCCTGCCACTATTTCTGTCTCTGCATCTGTTTCCCTTTCTGTCTGTCATTTTATTTTCTTCGATGGTCTCCCGCGCCGGCGCCCACCTGAGCACTGAGAGCGCCTTTGCCGGTGACGGTCCCTTCCTCGGTGGCGACGAGGAAGCCCCGGTCTTTCTTTTTTCCTGCTCCAGCCCCTTCGATGCCTCTCTTGATGTTGAAGCCTCCGGACTGTTTCGCGCCTTCCTTGGGGATGAACGCATTGCAGCCCTTGGACGCTACGGACCCAGACTTGTCTGGATGTCTTTTCCCCGACACCTCCGCGGACGACCCCATCATCGCGTGCCGATCCTTCCGCGCAATCTTCACCAGGCCGTCGGTCTCCTCGCCCTTCGGGACCACCTGGTAGCCTCCTGCGGCCGCGTGGATCGACGCCGTTCCCTTCGAAGCCGTCAAAATCGCGGAACGGAGACCAAATGCCTTTCGCGTCGGCAGGCGGAAAACCAGAGTCGACAGCGCAGACGAAGACGTCGAAGACGCATTCGTGACGTCGACGAGGTCGCCTTTTCTGAAGCGCAGCGAGACAGAAAACGGCGAGAAAAAGGACTACTGGTCGAGACCTTGAATGTCTTTGTTTAGCGAATCCACGTTCTATTGTGTTAGCATGATTTCGAGAAAACTCCGTATGTCCATGAGACTATTCCGGGCGGGGCGAAGGAGTGGCCGAAACGCGAAAGCTGCAACCGACGCCGGGAACGCGAGTTGGGAAGTGTACAGAGCGGAGCAACGGCCAGACCGAACTGAAGCGCAAAAGTAAAGGCGCGGCGTGGAGCTGGAGCGGGGAACGAAGAGACCGAACGACGGAAGCGGAGAGCCTTTTCGAGGCGAGGGAGAGCAAGCGAAACGCAAACGAAAGCGACGAAGAAAATTTGGCCGGCCCGCAAAAGACAGCCAGAGAAATCGCGGAGACGAACGACCGGAGGACACGCGGCGTGGGAGGACCGAGGACCTACACCGCGAACGAAGAGATGCAACGGCCAAGAGGAAGCGGCGGGCTCGGAAAGCAGACACAAAAGGCGAGATGGAGAAGAAAAGACAGAGGGGAAAAGGAAACGGCCAACGGGCTACGAGGGGTTCAGACAGAATCTCGCATGGGACACGGAAAGGCAACGAGAACTGCTTGCCTTTGTTTCACTTCGTTGATGATTGTGCCGATGTGCTCCTGAGGCACCGCGACCTCCATCTCCTCGACGGGTTCCAGGAGCTCGCCATCGTCCCTCCATCTGCGCGCGTGTGCACATCGGAAAAAAGAGACTTTATTCGGTTTGGCAAACGAGCCTGTTCAAGTCTCATCCGTTAGAAGGAACGCGACTCCTTGCGGCAGACATGAAAAGCACACGCATACACCTATCTGAACACAACGGTCACGACAAAACCCAACTATCTACCAATATATATATATATATATATATATATATATATATGGATAGTTATATGAATAGATATATGGATATACATGTATGTATGGCGCTAGTGACTCAACACGTGACAAGGTTTTTTATCGTTCTTAATCTCCTATGGCAAGACAAGATGGTCAGTCGAGACTGTCAATACCAGCCCTTTCTGGAGGCGCCTATCCATCTCCCTCTCGCTCTCTCTACATGTATATACATGCATATAGATATATCTATATATATATATATATATATATAGATATATATAGATATATATATATATAGATATAGATAGATAGAAACAGATAGACAGATAGATAGATAGATAGATAGATAGATAGGCTTCCGATCCGGATGTGGAGAAGTATCCGAATCTCTGGTCCGAAAGTGTGGAGACGCGTTCAGATGTATTTCCAGCTGCGTATCTATCGGGACAGTTTTTGTACATTCTTGATCGCCACAAGACGCGGTCTGCAGTCGGCGGACCTCGGCAGAACGGAGGGAGCAGCGACGACGAGCTCGAATCCCTCTCGTCGCAGAGTCTCGAGGACGAGGGCGAGGTGGAGAGGGCCTCGGCCGCTGAGGCGAAGGAGGCACGAGCCTCCCCCGGACTGCACGCCGTCGTCGTCTGGAGTTGTGTCGACGCGCAGCGAGACGTCTCTGAACAGAGGTCGACGGAGACAGCCGCGTTTCCGTTGCTTCGCTTCCCCGGCGAGTCGCCGAAGGCCCAGTTGTTTCCTCTGCTGCGCACGCGACCGTTGTGTCCGTCCCCCGGCTCCAAACTCCGCAGTGTGCATCAAAAAACAGGCGCTCTCGTCGCGAGTCCCTCGCCCCTCCCCGTGGACTCTCGGGAGACGGCCCTGACTGGCGATGTGGGAACAAGACGTGGAACAAACCGGAAGAAGCAAAAGTTCCAGCGTACCTTTCTGTCATGGCGAGCAGGCGCTGACGCAGCAAGGTCCCCGAGGTCGGCGTCTCCACTTCCTTGCCGGCGAGGGGTGAAGTGTTCACAAGCACCTGAATGGAGACGGACGGATCGGCCACGTTCAACGGAGCGAGTGGCCGAGGATCCTACGCAAGGAGCACACACCACCCAGACGCTCAACCGTCAGCTCGAACGCAAAACACACAGCTGCCAGCCCCAACGTCTCTCTCTTTCTCCCGATCTCTCTCTGTCTCTCGCTCGGACTCGTGGTGTCTCTGAATATCTGTTTTCCGAGAGGTTCGCACGTCTCGCCGCTCTGCGCCCACCAGGAGATCGACGACAGAGTCCCCGACGCGGACGTCAGCCGAGACGCCAGCGAGCACGAGGATGTCCCCGGCGAGCGAAGATGGACTGCGCGTCACGGTGTCTGGCCCCCCTTTCCTCTCGTCGCCGACTCCTGTACTCTCAGCCCCGCCTTCTGACGACGCCGCAGCCGAAAGAGAAGAGCCAGGAGGCGACACAGGTGAAGGCGATGAAGCGGGAGATGAAGGAGAGGAAGAGGGAGAGCCTGCGTCGGTTGCAGCGTTCGCATCAATGGACAGCTCGCGCAGGTCCATGCCGTCGTACTCGAAGACGCCCGTGAAGGTGGCTGAGTGCACGCAGAGGGAGGAGCGAGAAGCGCGGGGATGGGGCCGAGCACGTGAATTCCAAAGACCGTCCCGACGGATGAGGAACTGCGCCAAAAGGTTGAGATGGAACGCAGTTTTTGAACCGAGCTGGAGACGGGATCGGACGTCGAGGCGACAGAAGACAACGACAGGGGAGAAAGAAAGAGGGGGAAAGCTGCACACTTCCTGCCGCATCTCGGTCCCCTACAACCAGGCTGGCAAAGAGAACCCCAGAGGAGAGAGCTTTCGACCGCGAACGAGAGTTGGGCAAGGAAAGGCTCGGACAGGAGGCCGAGAGTAAACGACTCCGGTGTCTCCGACTCTAAGCCGTGGGTCGAGGCGGCACATGGAACACCACATGCCCGCCAAGGGTCCGAACACACTCTTCTCGTGTACGCTGCGTTTGAAGTCTCGAACGCGCCCCAGCTCTCTCCTTCTTTATCTACCCTCTCCCCCCCCAAGCGCATGCATTACACCGGAAACGGCTATCCAAAAACACGCTCCATGCTCACACATGCATATATATATATATATATATATATATGTATATATATCTAGGAACATGCATCCACATACGAACATGTATGCTTAGATGTAGACAGAATCATATATACACTTGCATCCAAAAAACGTGGCTGTTTTTCGAGCCCGTTGGGAAGGTGCGTATACATCTATACATACATGCACAAGGTGCATATCTATCTATCTATATATTTATATATATTTATATTTATATATATTTATATTTA
Source organism: Neospora caninum Liverpool (assembly GCF_000208865.1). Taxonomy (NCBI): domain Eukaryota; phylum Apicomplexa; class Conoidasida; order Eucoccidiorida; family Sarcocystidae; genus Neospora; species Neospora caninum. The sequence continues at coordinate 539,924 of NC_018391.1, forward strand.
TATATATATTTATATTTATATATATATATTTATATATATATATATATTTATATATATATATATATATATATATATATATATATATATATATATATATATATATATATATATATATATATATATATATATATATATATATATATATATATATATATATATATATATATATATATATATATATATATATATATATATATATATATATATATATATATATATATATATATATATATATATATATATATATATATATATATATATATATATATATATATATATATATATATATATATATATATATATATATATATATATATATATATATATATATATATATATATATATATATATATATATATATATATATATATATAAATATATATATATATATAAATATATATATATATATAAATATATATATATATATTTATATATATTTTAAGGTGCAGCTCTATAGGCCAGTGCATTCTGTCTAACTGCATGCACGAGGCAACTGTCGCAGTTTGTTCTTCCTGGATTCCCCCTGTTTGGCGTCGCTCGAATTCGTGTACAGACTGCCGGGAGGGCGGCTTTTTGAACCCGTGAGTTTTAAGTTCCGGGACAGGCCGTCAAGAGGCGTCGACTGTTTTCTTCCGCGGGTTCCACTGGCAGATCGACAGGCAGAAAACAGCGCGGCCGTTCAGGGTGGGCATGCCGTCCGGCAGTTCCTTCCGCTGCCCCAGCACATGCAGGCTCATCGGAGGGGACTCTCGACCGCATACAGCGCGTGGCCCGAAAAGTGCGTCGGTGTGGGACGGGAACGCGTCACTGTCTGACGTGTTTGGCACGGCGCATTTGCGGAAAGTTCGTGAGCAACGGGCCGAAACGGAGAGGGCGACACATCCGGGGAAAGACGGGAGCAGACGGTGGCGTGCACGACACAGAAAACAGTCTTTCGCAGTGGGATATCCGTTCAAAAACGCCGGCGACGTGAGATCGGAAGCGCCGGAGGTTCCTCCACGAAAGAAGCGACTTCAACTCACAGGCGCACTTCCCGCTCCTTTTTCACATGGTAAGACAAATGCCTGAAACGCGCGAGGCCGATGGAAGGCCCACAAGGGCAAACCTCGAGAGCGGAAAATAACCAAGCAAGGCGCAGGACGAGCAAAAGTCAAAAGAACTCGCGGTTCTCGATCCTGCCGACACGGGTTACACAAGTTGTGAACAAACAGCCACCGGTTCGACACGGTTTGGCACCGGAAAGACCGCTCGGATCCCGGCGCCTCTTTGCTCTAGAGGCACACACGAAGAGATGCACACAGCAGAGAGTGTGTCCATCACAGAGCTTTTCCTCGACCTTGCTCAGCGCTTTCTGATTGTGCGGCATGGCCCGAACTCATTTTTCCCTGACAGACGTGTCATACACATAGATACATTCACACACATTGGCACACCCAGATGCGGGCACAGATGAACACATCAGCGACAACACGAAACCGTTGAATGCTGACATATACGCGCGTAAATGCAGCTTCAGCCAGACACTGAGCGGTGAAGACACAGCGTGCAGTATCTTAGGGTAACCGGAATACAAATGCACCCTCTGCACACAAGGTGGACGCACAAGGTCTTGCCAGAAAAAGCACGCCATACGCCCAGCTGTTTTTTTCCGGCCGGAAAGAACGACACGGTAACCGCCCTGCGGCAGAAATTCACGCAGATGTCCCACCCAAGGACGCACGCGAAGAGAAGCTGTTTGTGTACAGTGACTCCGTTTCCGCCGAAAAATGTATATCCAAGTTCCGCGCGACACTGTCGACCTCAAGCAATTCTCGACCAGGACATTTCTGCCGTTTCTCGAAACGTGTTTTCCGAACTTGTCCCGTAGGAGGGATCCTCATGGTTTCTCCTCCCCAATACCGGAGAATAAGCGAAAGAAAACCTCCGTCCTCGGAGGCCGTACGTTTCGCGTGCCGTCGTTTGCGTCACCGGTCTTCACACGCGTTCGACACTCCTCAGCTTCCATTCTAACGTCGATTCCTCGTATATCTTTCTGTGGTTCTGGTCACATGCTTCCCCCTCCACACGCAGGCATATATATATATATATATATATATATATATATATATATATATATACATTTACAAGTATGTATGTATATATGATGCGTGCGTATGTTGGTAGGCCGCCTCATCTTGAGATACATTGTATGTACAATTTTGTAGAGGGAAGAACTGACTCCACATGGGTCACGCTTTTTCAGTGTGTTGGATGCGACGAACTCGCCAGCCTTATGCGGTGACGGGCGCACTCTCGTTGACCGTGAGGAATTGCGGATTCTCTAAACTGCCAGAGTTCCCGCCCTGAAAGTTTCTGCCGGACCCGCTGGCCTGGGATCCCTGCGCTCCGGCGTTCAGCGCGTCGCTGCCGCTCGGGTGTAGAGACAGGCTGGCACTGCTGCCGGCTGGCCGACCGCTTGTGTCTGTTCGTCCTGGAGCGCTCTCTGGCGCGGTCGCGCCGGTTTCGGCTTTCACGACCTGCCCCTGTTCGTTGACGTCTTCGTTGTCTTCGAGCCAGCGCTTCCGAACGCCATGGTCCCACTCGCCGCGTTTCTTTTCGCCGGAGCGAGCCGTGAACTCTCCGATGCCATGCTGCTTGCCGTTCAGCCAGCCGCCGCGGAAGGACCGGCCGTCGGTCCACAAGAACGTTCCCTGGCCTTCCTTCTTGTCGTTCACGTAGCCTCCAATGTACTTGCGCCCGTCTGACCAGGTGAAGACGCCTTCGCCGTTCATGCGGTTGTGCGCCCACTGTCCATCGTAGCAGCGACCGTCCGCCCAGATGTACCGGCCCTGTCCGTGGATTTCATTCTCTCTGAACTGGCCGCGGTAGAGCGACCCTTCGGGCCAGGTGAACGAGCCTTCGCCTTCTTTCTTTCCGTTTGCGTATTGCCCCTCGAAGTGAGACCCGTCCGCCCACTTCTCGACGGCCTCTCCGTGCTTCTTGTCGTCTCGCCAACCGCCGCGGTATTCACTCCCGTCCGAGTGTCTGTACTCGCCGTACCCGTTCGCCTTGTCCATCCGCCACTGGCCTTCGTAGTAGTCCCCGTCCGCATGTGTAAATATGCCCTGGCCATCTGCGAAGCCGTTCTTCCACTGGCCCACGTACTTGGCCCCGTCAGGCCACTGCTGGACGCCCTGGCCGTGCTTCTTGGTGCCGAGCCACTGGCCGACATACGTGACGCCGTTCGCCAACGTGACGACAGGTCTCGACACCAGCTCGCCCACGACGCCGTCTCCTTCGACTGTCCTCACATCCACTTCCGGCTCCGCACTCATGTCGTAGCCCCCTGCTGCCGGATTTGCCGCTCTGTCGCCCTCCGGCTCGTCGCCAGGCGTCTCTGCTTTGCCGGCCTCGCCAGACCCATCCGCTCCTTCCGCGGGCTCTGCCTGCCCTTGCTGCCCGTCGCCTTCAAGCTCGGGCTGCGCGTCTGCATTTCCTTCTGCCTGACTCGGCGGCGCGTCGCCCTCCGGAGACGTCGCCGCTCCCTGATTCTGCATCTCTGTGTCGGCCTCCACCGGGGCCGCAGTCGGCGCCGCGGCGCCTACGTTGTCGCCATCGGCCTCGGCTGGCCGCTTGGCCTTCGGTTTGCTTTTGCAGGCGCCCATGACTCGGCTCTCCTCAGGTGATCAAGAAGCACACGCCTCGGCAGCAGCGCGTTGCATCCACTTCCAGGGAAAACCGCAAGGCGCGTGAACGTCCAACTTCCTCCTACAAAGGCACGGCCAACTTCAAAAAAAAACGACGCCTCGCCCAGGAATACACCGAGAAACTTGTGTACGAAAGGGTGTGTAGAGAGGCGAACATAGGCGCCGATACGGATATGTGTATTTGTGGTTGTGTGCCCATGCACGGAAGAAAAAAATCGATGTAGGAGTAGGATCAAACATGCACCATCCGGAGACAGCACGGCCACGCCGATGTAGTCGACTTGGTGACGGAAGCTGGGAAGGCTGCCTTCTGAGTTAGAATGGAGCGAGACGGCTCCGTTTCAAATCACAGGACAGTGGAATGTTACTGGGAACTTCGGGGACGGATCGCTGACACTATTTTATTCCCGGGACAGTAAGCGAGGGGAAAGCGCCGGGGGGAAAGGAGAAACATACGACAGCTTTCCCAGTCACTTTTTTGCTCGTGGAAGTGTGAAAAGGGGAACAGTCGCGGAAGTTGACACTTGGCTGCGTGAGTTAAGAATGGCGTAGTGTTAACAGACCAGACCGTCGACCTGAAAGAAAGTCCCCCTACGTACGAAAGAAGGAACATCAAACGCAAAAGAAAAAACTATGTCAACCTCGAAGCAGCTGCCGAAAACGCGTCCAACACCAAGCACAGGCCGAACAGACTTTTCGTGAGCATCCCTATTATCACAGAACAAGAGAGCATGCAACCGTGGAATTCGCCCGAGCGCGGAGGCCGCAGGTGGCTCTGCCGGAAACTCGTACAGCTCTCGGATGTTTTCACCAAATTCACAAGACAAAACAAGACAAGTAAGTGAGAAAAAAGGCAAGGAATTGCCGGGAGCGCCTCAGGGACGAGGTGAAGACGGGGAATTCGCGTGTCTGAAAGACTTCCGTGGAAGGGCAAACAACGGTCGCAGCCGTTGCAAGTCGGAAAACGAGAGCGAACGCGGAATCCCTTGATGCCCTATTCATTCCATTTTATCATTACACGGAATCTTCGCGTGGTTTTTCAGCTTCAGCTTTTGCTTGCTGAAGACGCTTCTGCCTCCTACGTCAAACGAGGGCCCGCTACAACTTGTGCAGAAACAGTTGGGTCATTTTTCGTTTGCTTGAGTCAATACAAATGCGCATGTGCAAGTTGTTTGACATACTTCGACGCACGCTGCATATCTTCAATGTCGCGATAATTCTTCATTCTGAAAAGGACGTGCGCTCGCGTTGTGCTAAACCGGCGCACGCCCGCCCCATAAACACAGATAGATGCGCCTTCATCGATTTCTCCGGGTTCAGAGGGCGATGTGCCATGAGGATCAATAAGGCAGAAGAAAACGCCGTTGTTCATACACATACAGCGAGCAGAAGAGGCACTGTCGATGTCTACAGTCCGCTTTCGTCTCAGCCCACAAAACAACGGAAACAAGAGTACGCGTTCACGTTTTTAACTTCCTGCCGAGCAATTGAAACCCGCCAGGCGCGGAAAAGAAAACGCTTCGAAAGCAAGCGTTGTGATCTTTATTCGCCGGCCGAATCCCTGGGTAATTTGCTGAGACGCCACCTCATAACCTCTATCGCTTTCCTAGAGATACCCATGCAACACTAAGACAGTATTTGCAGGCAGCTGGTTACCAGCGACGAGCGACTTCTACGGTTTCGTAGCGAAACTAGCGACCGCCTGTCGACCTTCTTTTTAACTCCAGGACAGTGAGACAAACTCGCTATGATACACAGCGAAAGCGGAAGTGGTGATCCCTATAAGCAGATTCCATCTTTATCGGTCTGTGACAGAGAGGATAGATCGATTCGGCGGGTGCGGGTTTTGTCCTGCTTTTCGGTTCGGCGGCAACACGCTGAAAGTGCGTGACTGCGCAAGATAAAGCAGGGATTAAAGCGAACTAAATGTTATGCACTTGACGTTGCTTTTCGTAATGAAAAACCTGGGGAAATCCTGTAGAGAAAAGAACACTAAAGGTGCAAGAACATGGGACGCAAGCGCACACACATGACAATCTTGCCTCGCCCGACAGGGCAGACACTGTTTCAGATTTCCAGACTTCATAAAATGCATCCATTTGTCAAGAGCGTAGATACCTCTGTTACAGGCACGTGACATCGTGTAGTATCTCATACAGAGCGTCAAGCGGCTCTTGCAGCGGAGCGGAACATGCCGACATTCCAAAACCATGTTTAGGTTCGCCTCAGACGCAACCACACAGGACGGCTACGACCTGCGATGTTTGGTTCCACAGGCAGCCCAGGCGCGGCAAATGTAACACTGCTGTGGCCAGTCATGCATTCCGGTCGTCTCCGAAGCAGATTAAGTTCTTTAAACTCCCGAAGAGTCGGCGGTCTCTTAACCATGCAGACCGTACGGTGAGGAAGATGTATGTGTCGGACAACAGTGACTCATCAGCTCGTGTTACAAAAACGCCATTTCCACATGCCATTATATGAATCCGCAGCTGCTACGAGTACTCACAAGACCTGCGGCCAGCCTTTGGGTGGACTAATCGACCGTTAGTGTCTGAAAAAACATGCTGCCAGCAGTGTTTCGGCCAAAAGGATGCATATGGCGAACGAGAAATTGATATCCGCTTGAGGATACCCCAAAGTTCTTCAGCACCAGCTGTGCACCAGAGAGTTCGACGTTGCATCGAGTTTCTTCTGGCTACAGCCGAGGCTGTTAGTGCCATGTATTTGCAACGACCCTTCTCGGTGTCATTTATCGCTTGATTACTGAGAGTCTTCACTATGCAGACCGACTGCATTACTCGTCTTTCCGCGGCACTACCATTTATCATTCCCTCGAAAATCGTGAACACCCCTTGAATAGTTTGCCTCCTGCCTGTCGGCCAATGTACAAAACGCAGGCGGGAATGTTCGAGATGGGTTCCCCGGAACCTGTTCAGACCGTGGAGACGGTTAAAAGGGATTCCAACACGTTTTTGACAAATGTTCCTGCCAGTTGTCTCGGGTCTGCTGCTGTTAGCGGCAGGCATGAACAACGTTTTAAAGCGCTGAGTCCCCTTGAGCTCTGATACTGTCGACTGAAGATTCACTGCTCAGTCCACTATCAGCTAGTTATTGGGTGACCAAAGGGAAAAAAAGCGGATAGAGCACCTCCCAAAAACAGTAGTAGCGTCATGCACCAAGAGAGAGCCAGCAGCTTCCTGTGACATTGGATAGGCGTCGTCGATCCAATAGGAACGTGGAGGACGGGAAACTGCAGTTGCCGCCACTATGCCTACACCACGTGTACACCACGAGGGATATTTCTGGCATTAATTTGTAAACCCGGTGTCTCGACTCTTGACAATAGTAACGTCACAGGACTGTGCTCGCGGACCAAGTCAAACTTGCTGTGCCACGGTGTCAGCAGTCTGAGGAGGAATCATAAAAACAGGCAAGGGACACAACCATGATCTCCTGTCCGCTGCGGTCGTGCGCTCGCACACGCGTACTTTAGATAGCTAGCGAGCGTTGCGAAGAGAACAGAAAGATGTGAACATACAGTTGCGTGTGGCACCCGTATCGTATCGGTGGCGAGGGATTTGTGATTACCTGCTGCTTCTAATAACCGTGCTTCGAAGGGCATGCTGCATGCATCAACTCCATGGAGAAAAGTGAAACCGTTTTCATGGGATCGGCCCTCCTTACCTGAGCTTGCGGGGTGCTTTCGACACCGTCTACAGGAGGTTCAGCTGAACGGTTAGAAGGATCCGGACGAGCCTGCGTGCTGAGGTAGCTTGCCTGAGAGGGATGTCGTTGTCGTTGGAAGGGGTACAGGAAAGAGGATGCTCGCGAAGGAGCAGGACCAGCCGTCGTGGCGTGCTTATTGACGATATACTCCCCTCCAAATGACTCGAGAGGTACTGCTTCGTATTCTGTAACCAACTGACCGTCCGCTTCTCGCTCCGTCACAGAAACCTGGAAAGAAGAGCGCCGGTCCAGCAGTGGCCCGATATCTTGGACGTAGACTTTCGCACCAGTAGTTTCGGTGTAGCTCAGAGTCGGATAGAAGTTGTAGGCGTACACGGCGCCTACCAGCAGACACCCGCCAACCTGAAAATTTCATTTTCACACCATAAGCAAACGCTCTGTCCCACAATTGGTCCACGTCGGCAAGATCTAGGCTCCTGGATGAGGAATATTCATTCCGTCCTTTATGATTTCCTTGCTGGTGAATCCGCTGGCACGGCTCCGTTTGGCCTACACAACTGTATATTTGCAGGGTTGAGAACTGCAATCATGTCGGAGCTGCTATAGACTGAGATCCTCACTGACTCAGCTTTCAAAAGAAAGCTGCGCGAGGTCGTGGGAATACCAAGCCGTGGCTTCTATAGTAAGTCAAGCCAACGAGCAATCGACTCACAATATTACCCAGAAGGGTAGGCAAGAAATTGAAAGCAATTACGTCCGAGATCTCAATCGGAGCCCCCGCCATCAGCCCTGCCTGTAGGGTATACATATTTGCAATAATATGCTCGTAGCCGCCCACGCAGAAAGCGACTATGGGGAACCTGGACGCAGAGAACGGTTCACATTTACGGTCGCCACTTGTTCGATTGTTCGCTGAGCAACAGACGTTCAATATGAGCTCGAGTAGTATTGATTCGCCGCACACACGGATTATGGACCTGTCACGGATGGAATTGCACCAAGAGAAGGCAAATTTTCAGACTGACAATTCATCAGGGAATGTAGTCGAAAAGCCCCCATCGTGATATCAAATACCGCTCCTGACGATATAAGAGAGCACGGATAGGAAAGATCGGAGCGAGATTCCTGTGTGGGAAACTATCGGCTACCAGGAACGCTTGACGTCTCCGTGAACGTGTAGTGTATCTTTGTCCCCACCGTACCAGAGTGAGCTTGCAAACTGGCACTTTGACACAGGCCGTTCCAGAGGCTCATCGCTAAAGCACTTAAGGCAGAATCTACTGGAGCAGAAAGAAAAAGTAACCCTTATAAGACATACTCACCACATTACGAGGACTTTGCCGGCGACGTTTTCGGATGCGATGACTGCCCAGACTGCAAGGCAGACGAATGTATTGCACCCAACACCTCTCAGGAAACACTCTCCCCATCCGTAGGATACCTTATTAACGCATGTCCGGAACAGGAATTGACGGATGTGATCGTCTCCCAGCGATCCCGTCAGGTATGAGAGAAAGTAGGCTCCGAAAAGAGCACCCAACCAATTACCAACCAAACTCCCTAACCAGTTCACTCCTAGCTGAAGAATGGTCACCCGTTTTTGGAAGTAACATATAAGCATAGTCATCGTGTTGCCGGTAAAGAGCTCTGCCCCAGTAAGAATGATGCAGATGAAGGCGACCGGGAACAGAGCTCCATAGATGAATTTCTGGGTCGGTTTCGCAACAGCCACAGGATCACTAGGATCCGTCGGGTAAGAACCGGCTGCACGCATGGCACATGGAAGAGCCCTCCGTACACACACAGTCTCACTCGTCACGAACTTTTTCTGGGTGCAGTGCCTCATCTCTTTCCAGGCCAGACAGATTATAGTACTAGCATGCTTGCAATCGGCGAAAAAGGGGCCGTTTTGTTCTGTTAATGCGCTTCTAGTGCCCGTCTACTGGCTGCTCCTCTTACCCAGGACCGTGCAGCAGTGGCCAGCCATCGCCACAAATACTCCTGCCATAAAGGCTTGAAGTAGGAGCCGGTCTATTCGAAGCTGCGTCTTCTTGACTCCGTACTCCAAGATCTTCAGATACGCGTCCGCCCCGGCCGTCACTACCATTTTGGGATGAAAGAATACAGCGATCTTACTAGCTGCATGCACCAGAGCCACATTGCAAGATGTTGCAACAGACGCAAACCACCGTCACTTCATCCAGCCACCCAGAGAAGGAAATGTATCTGCCCGACCCTGTCGCACGCTCGGTTTACTCTTCCATCTCAAATAAAATGAGTTAGGGGGCTGACACAGCACCTCATGAATGTAGTATTCGTGTTGCCCCAGTTGCATATGCAGGTCACCACGCATTTGCGTATATGTACCGATATAACTGGATTGTACACTTAGTGCCTTGACATAAATTTGAAAAACACTGTCATCATGTGTTTGCTTGTGTGTATGCCAGAGGAGACATTTGTCTGTATACGTATAGATATTCTTACATATTCGTAGCTCGCAGCGGCAGGCAGCGCCACAAGCACCGTACCGTTTCAATCAGCGGCGAAAAAGCCTTACGAACACTTCGCAACCTACTAGCGAAAATACCCGACGAAGGGTCGAACCTCTGAGTGACTATCCGTCCTTGCGTAACTATATGCAACAAGACGAAAACCGAGGAAGCCGTGATGCTTCCGTCTTTCACCACCGAGTTGTGTCATTAAACACAAAACCGAGGCAACTTTGATATTACATCAACGCCTCACGCAAATCACTTTTCGAAGGTGAAAACAACGACAAAACACCGAGAAAAGTACTCTCTGAGTTCAAAGTGGCCAACCTGTGGGGTATGGTAGGCAGTCAGAGCAGCCGCCGCCAGTCAAACGCTCAGGCCGTTCCGGATAAAAACGATCTGGAAGCGAATCCGTGCAACTGGAAGTGAATGCCTTCGTCACAGGCAGTGTGCAATCGGTTGGTCTGAGTGTGAAACAAGCCCAGCGACTACAGTAGCTTGAGTCCACAAGACAGGTCAGATCATTGACCACCTCAAGCACCCGGAGCGACGGTACCGAGCACATGACCACTCTGTTGACAAGCCACAGGACAGACAGTTTGCCAATAGAATTGAAACAGGACCTGGGCGTACGTCCTGCGTCCCCAGAAAAATCGAGAAAACCCTAGAGGGAAAGTCTTCTCTGCAGCACTAGCCCGGTTCTATTCGTCGGTTCGGCAGAGTTTGTGTACAAGGCGTTTGCGAGTCAGCCGGATATGCAGCTACCCCGCGAAAAACAGGAAGGGGGCAGAATGAAAGAGCTCGCAGCGCGGCATGCCCGCTTCGGGTCTTGCCAGTTTTTAAAAAAATGCGTGGAAAGCTGATGTGGCTAATCTAGCGGCTTCTGTTCGAACCGCTGGGCACGATAACGCTGGAGGTACAACAGAAGCATGGGGAGCACAGATACCGACAGAAACATGACCTATTGCCAGCTCCGCATAACCCGTAGACCCTTCCTTTAGGTAATTTCTACTACCGTTTGTTCAGAAAAACATATGCCATGTACTAAGCTGGCTGACCACCTGGACTCAAAATGATAACATAACTGGGGTCATTGCTGCCATTTTCATGCAGCGGTGCCGGGAATCGTGAGTGGGCGTTGCACGCTGTATCGCAGATCCTGCAAATCAGATATGCTCGAATGTCTTGACTGTTGCTGATGATGGGGTCTAATATCAATTCATATTTGTCTTGTACGACCACTCAGGAAGACGCACCCGACCGAATGAAGTAGGGCCCGTCGAAACTTTGCACGGGTTCCCGTTCTGTGTGTCTATTTGTGGAACTCAACGTCACTGATCGGAGTCGGCTGTTTTGCCTGACATCAGGAATGACCTTGCCAATGAGCAGCTATGATTTTGTGGACGAGTCTCAGTTGTCTTTTTGCGGGAATTGCTTGGAGGCAGATTTCTGTTGCATGGAACACAAAAATGTTTGGCAGAGCGCTACAACTGGCACTGGCCACCACACCCGTAGCTCGAATAGTGGAACTCACTGTTTCTCCCCTGGTGCAATTGTAGTTTTCTTCGCTGACTCTCGACAAAACACGAGCTGTGTACTGTGTACAGGTTAGATTGGGCTTAGACTCTTCCGTAGTTGCAGCGCGCGTGTGTAGATAGTGGCAGTGTGCAGGCTCGCGTTTGCTGTCGACCATCAGCTGTTCCGTCCATCGCTCTGCGAACTCTTTCTAGTTCGATGATACGTTTGTATATGTGACGTGGGTGTCATAACCTGAGTAGATGATGAATCTCGGTATAAGACACGGACCATGATAGCGTCCGCGAGTTGGAGCCTCTGTGGTTCTAAACCTGCGAGCTAATTGTCAATGCGTCGAAAATATACGCAGTGCTGAAGATCACTAAACTTAAAACACGTTTCAGACGTGGACTAATTCACTACGGTGGCCTCTCTGACCAAAGTGAGATATCAATAACCAACTGCAAATGTGAAGCAATTTCCTCTGGAGGTACTTACTTATCCTGCTCAGCCTCACTGTGTTCGAACTTTCTGTCCTCTTGTCGGCGACATGTTCCCTGACCCCTCGTTCGCTGGCAAAGGGCCTGCTCAGTGGATGCCTTGAGGCATTTGTTTTTGCATAACGCTTCACAGCTGATGGGCCTTAATTGATTGACGACGTCTTGATAAACATGATACAGATTAGCAGGCCTGGAGGTCCACCTCTACGGAGTGAAGCAGGCCCCTATGCATATATACATATATATACATACATACTTACATACTCATACATGCAAGGCAACTATGCAGACATAGTTATGAACAGCCAGGTAGATAGATACAGATACATCGATTAGACTTTAATACGCGAGACCTCCGAGGACGTTTTTGAAGGGCGCAGAGGCGGACTGGAGATATCTAGTAAGCTCTGTAGGTTCTTTCGCTAGCATACTGTATTCGACTTCAGTTTTTCTATGCCCAGCAAGACGAAAAACAATATGCCGCTGCGCCCTGCACATATTTGCTATTTTGACGCGCTTGTCGCCACGCTTTATTCTTCCCTCCTGGTCTACGAGCAGAAACACCTAATGATTCTTTGCTTTTTCGCCCTCCATTATTGACTGTCGTCATTTTCCCGCTCGAATTTGTGTGAATTGTATTCCTCTGCTCTTCCAGGCTGAGATAAAAAAACGTTAAGCGTCTCCCTCTGCTCCCGTAGAGACTGGGGCAAATTGCTATATACGTCAGAAAAGATGCCCGAGAGCACGGGTGGATGCTTCATTTTTTCATATACCCTGAAGAAATGAATAGAAATGTTTTACCAAAAATAGCGAAATGATTGTCATCAGCTCTGTGTCACACACTTGTACAGAAAAACTAATCGGGAGCAGGAAGTGAAATCGGCGCGATACTACTGAATCCACTCTCGTGGAGATATTGCACACATGCATAAACACATAATCAAAGTCAGATACGAGGGAAGACCTAGAGAACACCTTACGCCTTCCCTGTCTCTGTGAACGCGGAAGAGGCACCACTGCGGAGGTTCTCGCTGGTTTCTCCGACGAAAGCTATAAACATATACAAATACACACAAGTGTAGGTAGCTATAGTGAGCGTGAGGTGTTCCGGGTAGTTCTTTTTCCAAAAGAAACCAACATCTTCCTTTCGACGAGCATCTCACCGAATTTTTGCCAGGACCTCCCTCCGCGTCTCTTCCACGAGTGCACTCTCCTCTTCCGCGCTCCACCTGCCCTGAAAGGAAGGCGACGAAAAGGCAGAAATAAACGTGGAGAAAGAGAACAGGACAAGAGGGAAAGGGAGCTCGAGAACGACAGAACGGGTACGGGAGACAGTGAGAGACCCCCTGTGGAGGCGAAAAACCCGACGGTTGTGTCTCGAAAACGCAGACACCGGGCGAGGGTACGAGCGTCCAGGTGGGGAGAGAGAGGTTTACTCGACAGGAAGGCAGAGGCGGGGGCGGGAAGAAAAATGTCTGAAAAGCACTCGCGTTTGCCTGTCCCCTTAGAGCTCCCCTCTTCTGTACGTTCCGTGTCATGAGTCCTTTTGCGGCCTTTCCACGACTTCCTCCTCTGGATGCTTTCTTGGTGTAACCCGTTTTCTCCCTTCAATTCCGGTCCTTGCCTGATTCGCGAGAAAAGTTGCGAACCGACGAACGGGGTGAGCAGCCGGGGCTTGCCATTGCTCGGCTTCTTCTGCAGAGCGGTATTTTCTACTGTCATCGCTTGTGGAGTGGTGGCCGAGCCTGAGAGGAAACCGAAGAAGTGAGATGCGAGGAGGCACGTTGTCTACGGAAGAAGCAACAGCTCTGTTAGATGACGTTTTCACTTCGAACTGAAGTAGAGAGAATGTTCACGAACAAAGCGCCAAACACATCGTTCGCTGACAACGAATCCATCTACACCTACTAGCATATACACGTCTATGCATGTCTTTACATAGATGATCCGATCTGAAAGTGCACATATCACCGGTTAAATCGCGTACACACGCTCGCACAGCGCCTGCAGATCGATACACACAAATATACACACGCCGTGGAGGGGAGATGTTTTCTTTGTTCCCTCCAACGTGAACCCGTCTTCAGAGCATTCTGGCTTGGCGTTCTGTAGACACAAGGTGCGTCAGTTCCTCCTTTCGATTTCACGCACAACTACCTGTAGGTCATCATTTCGACGAAAGCAGGCTTGTGCTGCGACACAACGAACTCTCGCGCCGCCTTCACTGCCGCATACACTGCTACTGCAGGGAAGACGCACACACGAAATCGAAGACAGATGCCTCGAAAGCAGATAAATGCGAGACAGTGCCGCATGCACCTTCAGTGGGACAAAAACAAAGATAGGGGCACGCTTAGGGATGCGGTACTGGAGAAGGAATCACCGAAGACATGGAAGACTGTTCGCGAGGTAAAATGCATCTCCACAGAACCTCTCGACACGGCTGGGCCCCAACAGAGAGTGTCCCAAGGACAACTTTTGTGCTGAAAGGAAGAGGAGGAAAAGGCTTGGTAGAACCGTGCATACACGCGCGGGGGACTTGACAGGGAAGAGAGACGGCACGCCTTTGGCAACTTCGCTTTAACTCGAAACCTCCTTTTTGATGGGGATTGACGGGCAAGGAAGAGATGCGTTTTCTCCAGTCTACGGAATTGCAGATAATGATACTTCAGAAGAACCTCCTCCGCAGACCTCTGGGCGCCCACACACCCTCGTTGCACGGCTAGGAGAAAGCGCGATGGACATTGGTTCCCGAGAAACGAGAGAGAACAGCAAACATTGGAGATCGATTCCAGAGCGTTCCAGCTCCTGCTGCTACGCTCGGAAGCGGCCGCGCCAAGCCACTCAGTTGCTCCTTGGCAAGTTCTAGCGGGGAACACGCACTTTGCTGTTTGATTCTGTCGATTTCCACGCTGTCGGACCCACCTAGGTCGGTTCCGTCTACGCGGATGGTGTCGATGCCGAAGGCGACCGCACGCGCCCCAACTCCATCTCCCTTGTACTGTTCTTCGACTGGCGTGCTGATTGCATAGGCGTTATTTCGGCAGAGAAAGAGAGTCTGGGAACCCAAAGTTGCAGCAAAGTTGAACCCGACAGAGGCGTCGCCTGCGACAAGAGGGACACGAAAAGGGGAAACCGACAGGGGACGTAGACGCCTTGGCAAAAACGCGGGAGTGAAAAGTTAAAGGCGAACGAAGACTACGCGGAGCGGACGGAGAACGCTGTCAAGCAAGCGCCGTGAATACCGGATCGTGACTCGAGTTGCTACCACCAACGGAGTTCACAAAAACCCAAAAAGAAGGCTGACACAAAGGCAGAGAGAAGGCTGACACAAAGGCGGAGAGAAGGCTGACACAAAGGCGGAGAGAAGGCAGACGACCGACATATAAACAGTTGAAGGTACCTCGAAGCTTACCCTCGCATGCAGCGCCTTCCCCAAAATAGACAGCCGCCACGGCGTCCTTCTTTTGAAGTTTATACACATAGCCAACACCCGCGCCCTGAGGTATCTTGACTGCAAGCGGGGAGCAGACGGGCATCATGTTTACGTGCGTCGCTGCTCAGAAACGAAGGAAAGGAGAGAAATGACATGGAGAAAAGGGGCGACAGGGAGAGACGTAGAGGCGTGAACGATAAAGAATCAAGAAATGGGGGGGGGGGCCGCGGGGGTGAAACAAGGCGAAGCAGCTCGCAACCGAACTGAAACGGAAACCGTAGACTCAGCAGACAATTACCTATGAATACATGCAGTAAATACATATATGTATACATTTGAACGCATGTGTATACCGGTACAGATAGATTTGCCGCCGCGCGGTTCTCGTTCTGGCGGACCGCCTTCATGCGCAAGAACAGAATAGAAAGTTTACCTGCGTAGTGTACAGGCATTTGCCTGCCTTTCCCAGGATCCTTCGTTGTGGCAAAGAGTTGCGCGAGAATGTCGTCAAGCGTCAAACCCCTCCACATGAGGGCCGGGAGCTCGCGGTACTGCGGAAGAACGAGGTCGTCTTTCTGCAGCGCAGCGGCGCTTCCGACAAGTGAAGCCTCTTCACCGAAGGAAGTCATGTAGAAGGAGATTCTTCCCTGTCTTTGAATGTCGTAGAACGTGGAATCGTAGACCTCACTCTGAATCATCACCCTCATCATGCGGACGGCTTCGTCGAGGGAAAACGGCAGAGATGAAGAGCCCCGTAGGAGCTCCCCAGACCGGCTCAGACACTGGAGAAGAGAGAGCCCTTCTTCTGGTCGCGTAAAGGAGACCTCGTTCACACTCTTCCCCGGGAAAATGCCGCGGAAAAGAGGCAAAGAAGACGCAGATCTGACCATTGACTTGCTCCCCGACAGCGGAGAACTTAGCGCCCTCAGACCCGTCTCATCTCTTCGGAGGCGCGAAGGACCGACAGAAGCAAACGGAGATGGACCGGACAAAGGAAACTGGGAAGACGGAAGTGGTAGAGATGAAGAGGAGTGCATGGAAGACGGCGGACTCAGGGTGGAAGAAGGAAACATAATCGAAGAAAAACCTCTTGAGGGCAGACCGGAGGAGACAAAGGCTCTCCGTGCCGATGCATCTCGGGGTTCACACAAAGGGCTGGCACGTGCTGGACGAAACCCAACGAGGCGCGCACGGGGCAGAGCCACCGTCGTGAAAAAACGCGCATGTGCATTTCTCTGCCACAAAAGCATCCTGCACTCTGTTGTACTTCCCTCCAAAGACGGCAGGTCTTCCCCAGTACGCGGGCTCCTGCCGAACAAAACGCCTTCGACAAACCGGCGGGTCACAGGAGATAAGCCAAGTGACGAGGCCGTAGCGTACGGCCGCTCCAGACGACAGAAGGCGAAAGGGACTGGCAGCGTTCGTGCATCTTCCAGGCAAGGACAAACGGGGGAAAAGTTGCCGACAGGGCGTTGTCGGCGCAGCGAAACGTGTGCCATGAAGACGAGAAAAGCGACTGTACGAAGGAGCGCAAACAGCCGGCGACCTGGGACCTATCCACAGGTCAAAATGTGGCAAATCAAGTTACACGCTACGCTCTACCAACATATAAACGGTTTTTGTACCTACGATGTAACGATTGAATTCATTTAAGTACAAGTGCAAGAGACAATGCGCACAAACTGCCAAGACAATGAACGTCTCTACGTTTTCGCTCCCGCTACTTATATGAGAACTACACACGAAAAACGTAAAAATGCGGATGTATGCGCTCACTTGCATATTTTCTGCAGGGTGGATCCACGACGATATGCCGGACGGCACACACATAAAATTACAAAAATGCATACGACTTTCGACAGAATGAACGTGCAAGCAATGAACAGTGCCTCGGTCGTGGGAACTGGAGTGAGACCATGTCATTCATGGGGCACAAAGTACAAAGACAAACGATGCGTTTTATTCTCGACTCTTAGGGAGAAAGGTGCCAAGTGATTGAGAGGCAGCCAGCGTACCGTGAGACGCCTTCGAACGGGAACAGACTAAAAGGAGATTCAGGACGACAACGTTCTCAAGACTCCTTTGTTGTTCGATCTAGAAACGACAGGAAAAGGTCTCCCAGCGTTCAGGGGGGCTCCTGCCGAAAACTGTTACAATCCCACGATGGACACTCTCCTCTTTGGGCCAAGTTTCAACGGGCGGACATTTGCTTTTCCCTTTCAGGGCTCTTTTCTCTGTCTGAAAGAACCCCTAGTTGAATCAACAGATCGTGCATGCACGTGGCTAGGCGACCTGGGAGAAACGAGGGCTAGAGGACGGGGAAAAAACGAGAGGAAAGACGAGTGTCAGTTCTTCTAGAGAGGAAAGAAAGGACTCCGTAACTGAATTCACGGAAGCGACTTCGAGCAAAGTGTTTAACTAGAGAAATCATGTTCTGTAGATATGGGAGCCGCCGGACCTCAAGCAAGACATCCCGGAACGGCTGAAAAAGGGAGTGACGTCTCCCAAAAACCGGAAACGGTCTACATGAACATGAGACACCAACAGCGCACCCTTGCCGTGTTCCTGTCTTGCGAATGTTTCTTTCCAGATCTTCCCCCGGGACGTTTACCGGATAAAAAAAGGAGGCACAGATCCGCGAGAGCGGCTCACAGGCCAGCGAAGAAGCGAGAAGCATGGACCACGGTAACGAACAGGAAGGCCATTCGACTTGGGGTGGGGAATGACTACACAGGCAGAGAGGCGAACAAAGGTTTGGCGTGCCTCATCGTGGAGCGGGAGGGCTCTGCTTGACAGAGATGGTCCCCGTCCTGCTCTCTTCTGAGCAGAACAGTGGAACCCTCCGCACCTCGCGACGTGTGCGACTTCACGGGGCAGCATCATGCGCCTTTCTTCAAAACGTTCTTAGTTCTTCCCTCTGGTAAAAACCACCGCGCTCCGCTTCTGAAGGTGAACAGCACCCGCGTAGCGAAAGCGACTGAGCAGATCTGAAAACAACGCACTTGTGTACAGAGTCAAAAAGGGAGCAAGAGCTCCGACCTTCCCGTTATGCTGTGCATGTTTCGCAGCAGCCACGAGGGACTGGAACAAGCATCTTGCTTTCATTCAGCTGCGCAGATGGAGAATTAAACATTCATGTATGCGTTATGCTGTCATATATATATATATATATATATTTATATATATACATACGTGTATGTATTTCCATACTCGGTATCAGTTTGGCGGATCGTGTCTGCCGTTTTAAGCCGAGCAAGTGGTGTATTTCATTGACATCGTCCTCGACGGCACCTGCGTTTGCTATGGGAAGAGGCAGCGAGATTGGAGAGTTGACTGCTTTCCGGGCGGCCGTTTTATCCAGTTCAGACCTCCCCACGCCGGCGCGTTCCTAAGGGCTCACCGTTTCCATCCTATCTCGGCACTTGATGACACTTTCTGCAGAGTACCAACTGCAAGCATCCCCGAAAAATGCTTGGCGTCTCCTTTTCCGTGTACACCTACGCTCATCTATCGCCCACTCTCGGAATGTGATACGGGGTGCTTCTGAAAAGAGGTGTTCGAACGACTTGTGCACTCGCGTGTGTGGCATTCACCCAAACGATTGCGCGTGAACTCGTCTCCCCGGCAAGGGGCTCGAATCAGGCAGCCCACTTTTGCATGCCGGCCGAGAGACTGCATGCGCGAACCCGAAAAAAGAGTTAACCCGTAAAGGCTCGGCTGCCTCGTTGGCCCCAAGGCGAGCTACCTCGCGACCGCGCCGCGTTCTCTCGAGCATTCTTGACAGCAACGGCAGTTTGCCGCCGACACAGCGGAAGGACATCGCAGAAAAGGATGAGGACAGTGCCGGTTCAGGGCCATGACAAAAAACCCTCCACTACGAGACAAAACAAACAAACGCACGGAGGCAATCGTACGGAATGGATCCGTGAATAGGTACATAAACTTATCCACACATACACAAACACCTAGATACGTGCAGATCTATACCTGGGCATGTTTTATGTAGCGTGCTCAGAGATCTTGGCCAAAAAACTCAATTGTCGAGGAGACAGAGTGGAGGTGGATAGTGGCAATAGCGTCCACGCCACTCACGACACTCGCGCACCTGACGTTCGAAACCTACAGAGAGAGACCGGCCGGAAGCGAGAACGGTTTACCACTCTCTTCAAACTCGCATTTCTTCGCGTTGGCCATCGAGTGTGTCTGCAACTCGCGAGAAATCGCGAGACGACACAGCCACCAGAGAGTGTATGCATGCCACACGCCGTTTTCCACCCCGGGGTCGCTCTCTGTCTCGTTCCTGAGCACCACGACGCGCCGTTCCTCACACTGCTCGTTTTCCTTTCAGCGAAGCGCCTGCAGATTGCGCTTTTTCTCTTCAGCCAACGTAGAAAAAGATTGAAGGCTTTCCCGGCTTTGCCAGCTTCCGGTTGGGACTGTCATCCTTCGCGTGGGCCTCGTCACTCGGCAAAAAGGCGATCTCTGCACACAGGCAACGCGGATGGCAGGGGGGGACCGATGGAAGGAACGATTACAGATAAAGGTTGAAGCTTTTGCCCGAGCAAAGGAGTTGCGAAACGGCCCGTTTCAGCGAAGTCTGTGTGTGCAACAAGAAATGCTCACCTGTGAGACCGAGGGAGACTTGAAGGTAGCGCTGATGAGCCTGCAACAGATGCAGCTCATCGAATGGAAGCCGAAGGTCCAAGGCGCTGCGACCATACGCCTTCAGTTCATCCTGAGAAGTTCCAAGCACCCAGCAACATGGACACGTCGTTGCTGTCTCTGCTCCCTTCACAACTCTGGTGAAAGAGAAGTGTAAGGGGAGATCGAAATTCAGGAAGGAGGCACTGGCCGCACTGCGCAGCCTTTCGCGCCTCGAAGAGAGCGTCCCAAGACATGCAAAATCCGCGCGGGGGACAATGCGATCGATGCCATACATGAACAAACAAATTTTTAAAAAATGCATGAAAATAAAGAGATACAAAACCCAGGGGATCTGCAAGCAGCACGGATGCGGGAAAATGACTATTTCCCCATTTGCCAGGCGCGTATATACCTAAGGTAAACCTCGAAGACGCGACGCCACCTTTTTCGTTCACTCTGTGCTTCGCATCGCAAAATCGGCAAAGGGGATCGCGCTTCGGTTGTTCAGCGCGCACAAAAGAGTGTTGCTGCCCACAGAAAATGGGCGTTTCAGTAAAAACCTCGAACTGTTGCAGCCAAAAGTTGGACCTTACAAAAGGCAGTTTATATAAAATCTAGATGGAATTCGCTCGAGTACAGCAAGGAGGCAGAAACGCCCAAGCCCCGTGTTCGTAGTGCTCTCTAGAGGCCACCTGGAAACGTGTAGTTTGCAAGGACTGCATGCAAACCCTTCCACGGAACGTGCCGTAAAAAGAGTTCTGAAAAACCGGCTTTTCGAAGAACTCCACTCACACGCATTTGGAAGGAAGCAAAGGCAAGAGCTTCTTTCTTCGCATTTTTGTCGAGCGCGTTGATCCCCTCATCGTTCTTGACAATGTCCATGTACTCCTTTCCTGCACACCACGTCCCGTCTTCTCCTTTGTGGATGGGCGCCGTCTGCAGGAGAGTCAGAACTTGTTGCTGAAGAGGAGGATACTCCCTGGGAAAACACACACAGGGGAAACGCCAAAACAGGGAAAAAATAGATACTTGATGGACAACATGCAGTCACATACAATCGTGTGCTTATTCACCTACAAGCATATGTATACTACCACATACACAAAGCTGTCTCCACCTATATATATATATATATGAAGATGTGTATATATAGACAGATCAGTTTACGCCTATTAGTGCAGATATACACAGGCACTAGGAAGAAATGCATCTGTCCCCTTACTTGGCCACATAGACGACTGCATGCGTCAAGGCCGGAACAGCCTGATCTGCCGGTCGAGGCTGCTGGGCCTTCTTTTTTCCTCCGGAGAGCATCTGCACAGCCTTCTCCTTCGTTCTGCGGAAGTCCTCGACGGAGGCCAACAGCAAGAGAAACTGTCTGAACGAGTCAAACGCACCAAAAGAAAACAGGAAAACAGCTAACAAATGTACACCTAATATACATGAGTTTACATCACACATGCATATATATATATATATATATATATATGTACAATGCAGATGAGAGGAAACTGAAAGTATCAACCCTCGGTCGCCTGACCGGTGCAAGGGCGGGTTTGATCGCAGTTGGAAAAACACGACTCAAAAAGGAGGCCTTCGATGTAGGCCGGCCTGCACCATCTACACCTGGGAATCTCTTACTATGCATGAATTCACATATTGAGATACGATCATATATATATATATATATACATATGCATGTATGTTTCCTGCATGTATGTCCACATCTCGCTCTGTGTTTCTCTCTCTAGAACTAGCTGTCGCGCGCCTTCTATGCAGGCGAGTTCGTTGGGACGCTCACCTGTGCAGGATGGGATCCTGAGGATGTTCAGGAAAAGTAGGCCACGCGGAAGCAACGACGAGAACCGGCTCCTTCAGAATTTCGCTCCAGATGTGCTCGCAGATGTGGGGCGCGATCGGCGCGAGAGTGAGGCACTGCGTTTCTGAGCAAATCAGAAACGGGGTCACAAGTAAACTCTGGATCGCGAGAGAAGGACAGTGAATGCTGCAGCGGCAAAACGTGAGGCCCCTGCGAGGCGAGAGTGAACAGGCTTGAAAGAACCATTTACATATATATGTATATAAATATATATATATATATATATATGTCTAGATATGTGATTGTATATGAATACGTGGATTCATGCGTAGTAAAGGGTTCCCAGGTCTCGATGAACAAGCCCGCACGACTTGTCTAAATTTGTGCTCGCCGGGCTGTTTGCGTACTTAGCCAAGTGATGACGAGATCTTTGTGCATGTGGTCCTCGCCGCAGAGAAGGCGATATTGGTCTCGCCGCGTGTGCATCTCGTACAAACCCTTCTTCAGCGCCTCTCTGTACTGGAAGATCTCGTACGCTTCTTTCGTCTCCTGCGTGCACGTCACGATCTCGTTCAGGAACAGGCGGTCTGCGTCCGAGTACGGCCCTGAAAGAGAGCGACAGGAAGCGGGGAACAAAGCGACAGAATACAGAGAAAGGAAGGAGCAGCAAGACAGAAAGCCCGAAGAGAAGGCGAGAAAGCTCGAGGAGAAGCAAAGACGCGAAACGCGAACACGAGAGAAAACTGGGCAACATAGGACACGAGACAGGCACGATGGGAAACGCTCAGACACGGACATCATGCGAAATGTGAGAAGAGCTTGGGTAACGGGTCTGTGGAAAGGCTCTTTCTGCGTTTTTTGATTTCGCCCTTTTAAAAATTGTGGCTTTTCGTGCCCGTTTCGTTTCCTCCCTTCTACTTCTGCGAGAGTCCGCTCTGAGGACGGCAAAGGCCCTCAGCCGCGCGTGGACGCCTGGTATGTATGGATAATACTCGACTCTTCTCGCGTGCATCACTTGGACCCAACTGTCGAGTGGCGCTTCTGCACGTCTTCCGCGTTCGCGGAAAGAAAACCACTTCCGGCCTGGTCCCACCCGTGCTCTGCCGGGCGTTCGCCCCTTCAAAGGGTCCGCGTGTCGCCTAGTCGCGTTCCTCTGGTGAGATGCCCACCGTCGTTGTTCACACCTTTCGAGCAGTCACTGCTGTCTGTACACTCTGTGCACCCGCGGCCTGCTTACCCGTGCGAAGCGGCAAAGTGCCGTTCACGACTTCGTTCGCGAATTGCTCCAGAAGGTACAGCCGCATGATGGATCCGTTCGCCGTCTCCCGCTGGAAATTCGAGTCGTCTACGGTATCGCCTTTGAAGAATCAACAACGCACCCGCGAAACAGAGTGAACCGTCGGCAGTGCAGGAACCGAGGGAAAGCAGAAAAAAGAGAGAAGAGACGGAGACAAGCGGAGACGCAAAACGGGGGGAGAGAAGACGGGAAAATGGTTGAGAGAAGTGAGCGGACCCGAGGAAGAACGAGAAAGAAACCCCCGAGGGAGGCAATCCAGACAAGAGAAAAGTGAGCAGGGAGAGTAGTCGCGCGGACGAGAATCCAAGGACACAAAACCAACAAACTCATCAGCAAAGACTTGTGTCAGTGTAAGCTTCTCATCACTGCACATAGACAGTAGTGTAAATCGACCTATATATGGGTATACATTTGTGTAAAGGAACGCCCTATATCGCCATCTCTCTCTCTCTCTCTCTCTATATATATATATATATGTTTGCGTATATAGAGTTTCTAAATGTCTGGGAATCGGTGTGGACAGCGAGATGCTGAGACTGGGAGGTGAGGGAGCGTAGGAGCGGAGACGAAATAGAAGGGGAGAAGGCTGTCCGTGTACCTGCATCCGCGAGGGCGACGCGCATGGCATCGGCGGTGAATTCTTTGATGCCATCTTGAATGGTGATGAAATTTCCGACACTCTTGCTCATCTTCTGCGCGTCGACCATGACGTGCCCGTTGCACACGAACGCCCTGAAAACCCACAAAATCACCACGCGGTTTGTTGAGGGCATGCGTTGCACGCAAATCCACTTGGACACGCGAGCGAAACGCGTTGCACCCGACCCTCTTGTTCGGCCTGCGTCGTGTCGAAAGGGAGGTGCGCAACACGCAACAACCGTTCGCATCTGCGCAAAGAAGACTCCCGCGACGTTTTGCAGCGACATCGCTGTAAACGTCCTCTACGACGCCACAGCTGTCTCGAGGAGCACTTTTCTTTCCTCCTTTTTCACAGTCTGCTGTTTTCTGCCTCGAGGGCTTTCGCAAACCGCACATATCGTCCTACTTGGGCCAGAGATCCGGGCGGTGCGGCCACATCGCCACGTGGCTGTACAGCGAGAAGGTGAGGTGATTGAAGATGAGATCTTTGCCGCTCACGCGCAGGTCCAGGGGGTACCAGTACTCGAATTCGTGGCGCATGCGCTGAAACAAAAAGGAAAGATCCACCAGAAACACGATTCTCCACACACGCGCCTCGCGCCGTGCTGCGGCGAGCCCCAGGAAGGGACCACGAAAAACATGCCAGAAACGGTTTTCTCCTGCCGTCGTCTCTGCGGAGCGGAGATGCCGCCATGTGCAAACAAATACAAATATATATATATATATATACACGGTGTGCAGGCATGCAGGAATGTATGTGATGATGTGCATATGTGCGCATTTAATGTCAAAAAGAAACTTCGTGAAGAAGAGCTGGGGCCGTCGCGAGATGGAGAACAGCACAGAAAGGCTCACGACAAACTCCTGTTCACCCCTCCGGTTGAGGCTGAGAGGCGATTCTCCCTACACAGACGCAAGTACATTCTTGCCATCTGTACACATATATATATATATATATATATATCGTTATATGTATATATCTTTATATGTATGTTCATGAACATGTATCTGCACGTGCCTCTCTGCCTCAACCTCTGAGCCTATCTGCGGGTAGATATGTGTGTACGTAGCCTGACTACGCCACTTGGCTGAAGCCAGCAGCAAAGCAGAACCGCCTTCTGGTAAGGAATCCACGTTTGCCGTCGCGTTTGGCGGGTTTTTCGATTCTCTTTCGGTTACGTCGCTAGGCCCCTTCCGTTGCGCTCCGCCGCTTACTTTCAAGTGCTCGACGGGGATGGAAGATCCCGCGGGCAGTTCCTCGGTTTGCGCGAAAACGTAGTCGAAGACTTCGTCCGTCAGCTGCTCCGCCGCGATGCCGAGGGTACCCTTCTCCTGGCCGTACATGTCATTTCCCTGGTGCGAAAAGCCCGGGGGGGCAGAGACGTAGAGGCAGAGACAGAAACGGAAGAAAAAAAACGCACGGTCGGAGCTCACACGAAGCGACACCAGCCCCGCGTCTAGGCCTCCATGCCCCGGGCGACGCCTCTGCTGATTCCGGTGTGGCCGAGACAGGAAGCCACATATACATATATATATATATATATATCTACAAAAGAGCGCATGCCACCAC
Organism: Neospora caninum Liverpool; assembly: GCF_000208865.1. Taxonomy (NCBI): domain Eukaryota; phylum Apicomplexa; class Conoidasida; order Eucoccidiorida; family Sarcocystidae; genus Neospora; species Neospora caninum. The sequence continues at coordinate 565,212 of NC_018391.1, forward strand.
ACATGTGGGGTGTATGTCCTTGAACGAACCTGGAGAAGATGCGCAATGGTGTAGTACGCCATGTAAATCGTGGAGTCAGAAAGCGACTCGATGAGCACGGGGCGAGAAGAATCCTTCGTCCACGGCAGGTAGGTGCCGAGGCCGTAGCTGCGACTGCATGCCCACTCCCGCAGCCAGCCGACGACGTGCTTGAACTGATGAAGCACCTGGAAAAACGCAGAACAAAGCACACATGCTTGTTCCTACATACACCTAAATAAACCTAAATACATATATACATCTATGTTTATACATATATGTTTTGCGTAGTGTTATGTGCGCATATGGGTGTCTATGCATGCACAAACGTGGCGTTCGATGGGTGCGGCCTCGGAGGCGATCTGTTTTTGTGCACGAGGCGAGACGGCATCGAGGGGCCAACTCAGCGAGGTTTTCGGTGTCCACCCCGTGGACGGTTTCTCAGTGCGTTCGGCCGCGCCTCCCTCGGCTCGGGCACATCTGCGCACCTGGGGGGAGTACGTTTGGAACGCGTCCGAGTTGATGTACGCCTCGACCGTTTCTCTCCACTTTTCCTCGCCGTAGTCGAGGTACCACTGGTGCATGAAGGCGACGACGCACTCGTCGCCGCTGCGCGCGACGACGCTCTTTTCCGGCTCGAAGTACCGGAAGGCCTCTTTCCGCTCGATCATTTCGTCGCGGACGATGGTCTTGGCGTCTGCGACTTTCTGGCCTGCGCAAGGGCCGACGAGCAGCACGCCGTCGTAAAAGCCCTTTTTGTAGACTTCCTCTTTGATCTCCAGCAGCTTTTGCGTGTCTTTCTGACTCGCCACCTTCTTCTCCTTGCACAGCGTCACTGCCGGCAGCGCCCCCAAGCCGGGAATGTCGATAATCGGGACAGGCTCAAACGGCTGAACCCACTCCGGCAACACTCCGAAACGTTCCTTGAAGAAATCCGGCTTATTCTTCATGTCTTGCAACGCCATGTAGTCGTCGGGCGCGTCGCTGGGAACCGACATCACGACGCCAGTCCCTGCAGAAAAACCCGCGTGCCTCTCATAGACACTTCAATCGATTCGATGCATGTGGCCTGCTGGGACACCTTCAGCTTTACAGATATCCACTCGAAAACGCGCAGATGCGTGAACATCATACACATGCAGAATTCCTTACGTCTAGGTCTATACGTTTCTACTCGCGTGCACACACATTCACACACACATATATATATATATAAATATAAATAGATATATGCGCGGCTATGGAGGGGGGTGTGTACTTGCTCCTTTTTCCGAGTTGTGGAGAGGCGTGCCGGCGACTCTGGCTGTATCTCTGCGTGTGTACCTTTGTTCATGGAAATGGTCAGCATCGGGAGAGCATAGATCGTGGGGTACGTCGCGTTGGGGGCCGTGAGAGGGACACCAATGAGGCTCACACCCTCGACTGTTCCGAGGCAGTGCGGTGAGGGCAACCCGTCCGGGTCGTCGGCGGCCTGCATCGGCAGCCAGCCTTGGTAAGCCATGTTCAGGGCGGACCGCTCGCTGCAGATGAAGATCTCTGTGCATGCACTCAGCGCTTCTTCCCGAGTCATCAGCGTCTCGAACTCTTCCTCGCTCTCCGCCTGCGCCGCCTCATCGTCTGCCGCGGTGCTCAGGCTCTTCTTCGGATTCGTGAATGCCAAATACAGACCGTACCTGCGAACCACAAATGCATGTCCACGAAGACGTGCACGCTTGTCTACGCATTCGACGCGAGTGCGCAGAGAAACAGCGAAAAGAAAGTTGCGTTTTTGAGAACGCGAAAATTGAAGGCCTCCGCGCGTTGCCTGTTTGACAAGGTTACCTCGAAGAAGGCCACAACTCTTCATGTAAAACAGACAAAATACGAATGCCCAAAACCATGCATGCGTTCGCCACTCTCCGTTTTCATCCGAAGTTTGTATCCAAACACAAACCTGAAAATCCGGTCGTTTACTTCCCAAGCCCGAGCGCTCTCTTGACGCCTCTACCATCTCTTTCTCTCGCCATCTTGCTCTTCGCTTCCCCCTTCTTCATCATCTTTTCTCGTTTTTTTTGGTGCGGTGCCGTTCTCTTTTCCACGACTTACTTTCCTTCAGGCAGAACGTAGCAGTTAGTCTGGCCGTACATCGTTTCGGGTCTGAGAGTAGCAGCGACGAGGGAAACTTTCTTCGCGGCTGTCGCGGTCTTTAGTTCGTCGAGCAGCTGAACTAGGGGTTCGTGCTGCGCAACTGACGCCGCTCGCAGTTTCTCTTCCTGAACGAAAAGTTTCACGACTGTGTACTCCTGCGGCCCGACGCCTTCGCCACTCGCCCGGTCGTGGTCGGCGCAGGCCTGTTTCTCGCGCCGACTCAAGATTGTCGCGCGCATGCCGAACTTCAGTTTCCCGCGTTTCTGCAGAAACAGAAACAGACGCATTCCGCTCTGTGTCCCCTTCCGCAGAGCATCCGTCTCCACGGAGGACCCGGCATCTCTCGACGCCTCCTTACCTCTCTCGCTTCCACGAGCCCGTTCACACCTCGCGACTCCTCCACGCACATCCCGCGGAAACGGACCCCCGTTGCTCTCGGCCAGGATATCTACACTCCCAGGCGATTAAACATACACACACATACATCTCTCTCTCTCTCTCTCTATATATATATATATATATATATGCACACGGCCATGCACGTATGTACCTCGACTGCAACAGTATTTACCTCTATTCACATACCTACACATACACACAAACCTGTATGTGCACATATCCATCTACAAACACACATATATGTATATGTATATATATGTATGTATATGTGTATGTATATGTGAATGCATATGTGTATGCATATGTGAATATATACATATATATATATATATATATATGTATATGTATATGTAAGTATATGTGTATGTATATGGGAACTACGGGGCGGGGGCCGTGGGAGTCCTAACCATGAGAGTGTTGAATTGCCAGCGAATGAACGCGTCGTAGAAGGGGTTAACGTCCGTCGTCACGAAGGTTCTCCGCCAGTCGATGCCGAAGCCCATGCGAGTCACGTCGCGCTTTGCGAGCGGCGGGAAGTAGCGCAGCCAGTGCTCCGCGTCGGCGAAGGAGGCAATCTCGTCCTCGGGGATTCCCATCCCCTGCATGATTGCCCACTGCGTCTTCTGGGAAGCAGAGAACGCAGACACGGCCAGGCGCGCATGCAGACGCCACGGGAAACCCCCCGAGGGAAGACGAGACGAAGAGCGACGAAAAACGAGAAAGAGAGACGAAACGAGAGAGAGAAGATACGGATGGGAGAAGAACAGGAGGAGGAACCTAGAAGAAAGGGAGCAGAAAAGAACAGGAACAGAGACGAGGAGACCGGGATGGGAGACCCCACCAGGCTGCGAGGTGAGTAAAAGCACAGGCGACAGGGAGAAAGGGAAAGAAACTCTGGCGTTTCCTGTTGGTGCGTCCTTACGGCGTTCCCAGTCTTTGCTGCCACTTTGGACTTTTTCTTCTTCGCGTCTTCTTCGCGCTTTTCTTGCTCGGCGCCGTTCACAGCACTCTGCGGGGACACAAAAACCGCGAGAGGCAGCGTCGAGAGAAGGAAGCCTCGCGGCGGTCGGCCTCGAAGGGGTTTGAAGTCGACGCGCGACACCAGCACATTCGTGAACTGAACGTGGTCAGGAAACAAACGCGGTTGGCGACGGACCGCCAGAGAATCACGCGTCGACGAACACGCGCCTTCCTATCTCCATGCACCGACCCGGGAAATGAAAATTTTAACGTTTCGTATCCACTTCGTCCTCTTCCGAGGGAAGGCTTGGTGTGTACACCCGCCCTTGCTGTGACGGACATCCTGTTTTGTGCCTGCCTTGGAAACAGACGATAACGAAATCCTGCCGCCTTTGTTGCGACAGAGAGTCATACACACGTCGGTCGTCACTTGCGTTTCTCTCGGTCAAAACTGCAGACGGCAGCGTGCGCGGTCTCGAGTTGGTGTATACATCGCCGGCATCAATCGCCATCGGCCCTCGCTCGCTAAAACCCCGAGAGGCGCCTTCCTCCACTCGCGCTGCAGAGAGAGACACTGGCCGTCACATGCGAGACTGTCCATATGCATGTCTTCACACATCTGCATATGTCAGTTGTATCTACGTACACCTGTAGGCGCACACGGTTGTGTTCAAACACGCACGCATATACACTCCCTGATATATATATATATATATATAAGCATGAATGTATGTATGTATGCATTTGTACGGCCCCGCGTTCAGAATCAGTGGTGTGGCATATCCAGATCTCTGTGTGTGTCTCGCTTGTTTCCGCGTGAGAACGGACGGGAGGGATCGTCTGTACCTCGTCGTCAGGGCGTTTTTCCGCGTGTGTGTCGCTTTCTTGTTCGGCCTTTCGTTGCGCGACCTCGCGCTTCAGCTTGTCGGCGCAGGCGAGGATCGGCATGCCTGTGCAGTGGAGCCCGAGAGGCCAGAGAATGTTTTTTCCTTGCATGCGCTGGAAGCGGGCTTGGAACTCGGCTCTGCACAGCGTGAAGGCGTGGCCCAAGTGGAGCTTTCCGTTCATGTACGGGTAGGGAAAGCTGCAAAAGTATTTCTTCTTCTCCGCGTTTTTCGCCGGCGCGTCGACCTCGTAGGGATTCTCGCGCGCCCACCGTGCCTGGACCGCCTCCTCAATGCTCAGCAGCTTGTCTCGGCGGCCTCGGGACTGCGGCGCCGCGGCGGCTGTTCCGGTCGCCATCGTGGAGAGTGGACGAGGCGAGGTAGGAACGTAAGGGAAAGAAGGCTGGGGAGACGCAGGAGAGAAGCGAGCGGTTGCCGCGCGAGGCAGGAGGGCGGAGAGTGTTGAGAGGAACAAGAGACGGCGCGGCTCCTCTTTGAGAGACGCGGACGAAGGCGCGGACGAGGAAGCACGGAACCGCCGTTGCGGGGGAGAGGCGAAACCCAGCGGGCGGAGAGACTCACGAACGCGAGGGATGCATGCGGGCTGGCATGCCATTCAGGGAAGGCGGAGGCGCTGTTGAGAGGCGCGTGGACGACAGCGGCTTTCAAGAGACAGAGGGAGAGGGGACGGAGACAGGAGGCGAGAGAGAGAGGAGGCGACGAGCAGAGGTTGCAGGCCCGAAAGACGGACCTCGGCGGGGCGTTTTCGAGGCAGGCGCGCCGGCTACGCTGATTTCTCAGCACGCGAAACGCTCCGTGTGTCTTAAACGCCGAGAAAACGATTCGCGCGGGCGAGACCGCGTTCGGCGGCAGGGAACAGTGGGTCCGGAGCGAAGAGCGAGATCGCAGGGGGAAGACGAGGGGCGGCCGGGCCGACCGGGGCGAAGCAAATCGAGACCAAGAGGTTGCGAAAAAAACCGCTTTGTGTCGCGACCGTGAGCGCGAAACGCTGGGCCCCAGAGAGGAGCGCCGATTCAATGGAGAGACATGCCAGCGACGGGCGGGGCACATGCAAGAAAAGTCGCTGGCACTCAGCAGGGGTGCGAGCGTCGCGCGTTGCCTGCACGAGCGGCGGGTTTTCACGGCGAGCGACCGTTACCGTTTCGAGTTGACGGGGAAGACGCCCCCCAGCGGAACTGTGTGCCGGGACCGGCGATTGAAAGAAGAGAAAAACGCCAAGCCTTCGGGGAGAACAAGCGAAGAACCGAGACCCGCGTGGGGGCGGAGACGGCAGCGGCTGTGAACTTGCCTCGCAGGTTGTCGAACGATCGACGGGCGTCGCAAACGAGGCGTCGAGCTCCCCCAGATGTTTTTCGGAAAGGAAACAGCGCCGAGGACCGGGAACTAGACAGAAATGTCAGTCTCTTCGAAACGCCGCTTCTCGCTTGCACGCAGAGCTCTTGCCTTTGCGGTATGCGCCGCGCGTTACCAAGGGACAGCGGAGAGACGAATCCAGCAGACCTCGTGTCCAGCGCCGTTCTCCCGCGCACCTTCTCCCGGTCCGAAACCTTCCTTGTGTGCTTCGAGGTTCCTGGACCTTGCGCCGGCGCCTCGGGGAAGACCGGAAACGCGTCCAGTTCCCCACGACGCAAACCCGCATCTGTGTGCATCTCGGCGGGCCGTCTGTTCGCGACATCCGCCAAGCGCATCTCGGCGGGCCGTCTGTTCGCGACATCCGCCAAGCGCATCTCCAGATCTCCGGACGTTTTCAAACATGTGTGTATGAGTTCGAATCGACGGGGCATCGGACGAGGTTCTGAGAATCCATCGGTGTGTGTATTGGGGAGCACGTCGAGGGAGTTCCTCTGCGGTACGCATGTGCCGTCTTGCAGGTAGGTGTCTGTGCATCTTCCGCTCCGTGGATGCTTTCCCGTGATATGTGTCGAACTACCGTCTCGCGCTTCCGAGAAAATCTCGGCCGGTCGCGCAGAGTGTCGCTACGCTGAGCGAAGACGCGCTTTCCTCTGACAGAAGCCAGGATGTGAGCTCTCTTGCGTCGTTCATTTGCGGATCGAAGAAGAGCGGAACATCCGGGGAGGTCACCCAGAGAGAGACAGCCCCCGTTTCAGGCGTCCTCAGGCACGACGCGAAAACTTTCTAGGAACAGAATCGCGCATGGCGGCACTGCGATTTTCATCCATGCCCGTACAGCTTCGAAAACCTGCAGTGTACGTACACCGCATCTTCCTGTGTATAGGGAGGCCTCTTTGCCGAACTGGCGCGAAACAAAGTACCGATCTGTGAATGCATGTCAGCCCGCATACACACGTTCACCTCCTGTGTCTAGCGCGGGGAAAGTGTTTTGGAGTGGAAGGATAGAGTGAAGACGCGAGCGCAGGATCCGCGTGTTGCGGCGAAAATCCTGGACCAAGGACACCGTTTCTGTCGAGAATCGTCAATAGGGCGGCGGGCCGCTTCCGACCGGGAACAGTTCCAAGGCGCCCGCGGCCGCCAACGCGGCTTCGAGCGCAGAGTCTCCCACGAGTCCCCCCAGGGGTCCTGTCTAGTCTGCCTTTTCCTCTTCTTCACGAGACGTTGCGTTGCTCCTCTCCACTCCACCGCTCTCTGCCGCCGCGGTGCGGATTCTCTCTTTTGCGCGATGGCGCACGCGACTTGGGAACTCCCCGAGCGCAGGGATGAATCCTCCCTTTCTCTGGAAAAGCGCGACGCTTCGGAAGCTGAGCGCCTTCTCGAAAATGTCTCGTCTGAGGGCGCACGCGAGGACGAACATAAGCGGTCTCGCGGGGATGCCTCGCGAGACGCCACGAAACGCCCAGCCGTTGCGCTCCTCCGCGCCGGAGACAGGCTGACCACACCCGGACAGATGAAGCGCGTTCGCAGTGAAGGCTGCGTCCTCAAGCGCCACCAACTCATATGCAGCAGCACTCTCCCCATCACCACCTGCTACCATGTAAGGCTCCCTATATGTGTATATATATGTGTCGCGGTTCACATACATACATGCTGGCGGAGGACGCAGATCCATCATTCTGCCCTGTATCTCGATGTTTGTCTGTCTGCATCATCTACGTGCATCTGTCTAGATACACCTATTTTTCTGTATCTGTATCTATCTGTGTTTATCGACATCTACCTGTGTAGCTGCAGCTGTGTTTTTGTGTCGATCTGTGTCGATCCCTGCGTTTGCCGGGTGACTTTGCTTCTCTGTCGCGCAGCTGGGCGAAGTGATTGGCGTGGGGACGTGGTGCACGGTCCGGACTGCCGTGGAGCGCTTTTCGGGTTTGGAACGCGTCGTGAAGCGCGTGTGCAAGGAGACGCATCGCGCAGAATTGCCGCAGTTTCGCCAGGAGATTGCGCTTTGTCGACAGCTGGACCACCCGAACATTGCGCGGCTTTACGAGACCTTTGAAGACCACAGATACATTTACCTCGTTTTCGAGTACTGTCGCGGAGGAGATCTCCTCTCGTGGCTGCATGCGCGCCAGGACGCGCGCCGCGAGCGCCGAAAGCGCTCTCAGGCGACCGCGGAGTCGCCGGGCGAGGCCCTGCGACTCAACGGAGACACTGGAGCTGGAGCGCGTAGGGGCGAGGGGGACGGAGGGGACGCGAGCGGGGGCGAAGGCGCAGAAGTCGAGAATGCGGTGAGAGGAGACAGGAAAGGCCCCGTGGACGATGAGAGGCCGATATGCTCAGAGATGCAAGCAGCGCGCTTTATGATTCAACTGCTCTCCGCGCTGTCTTACTTGCATCGAAAAGGCATTGCACATCGCGACCTAAAACTCGAAAACATCCTCCTGGTTCATCCGTTTGAGGGCCGAGACGAAGGCGACCGCGACTCGACGCGTTCGGAGCGAGCGGAGTCCGCGGTCTCCCAGCCGCCACTGCCACCGTCTCTGTCTCACCCAGCCCCTTCTCCGCACGCGTTCCCGACGCAGGACAGCGCGGCGCCGCAGGCCGAGCACACAGAGCGACGGGGCGAGAGCGACGTGGCGGTGCCCTCGAACGCGTGCCGACCCGGAGTGGGTGATCGGCAGGCGTGTGTGTCGGCAGACCTTCCGTGTCTCCGCGCGTTGGCACCCGAGACAAACTTCTCTGACAGCATCGCTCTCGCCGACTTTGGCCTCGCCAGGCGCTTCACGCCAGGCGGTGCGCGCGAGCGCCCGACGCGAAGGGTAAGAAGCGAACCGAGGGAGGTCACAGGTTCCACTGAACACGCGACACTCACGTTTTACAGACTGCGGGAGCGACGCGCATCGCGGTTGCCCGAACTTCCCCCATTGTTGCCCCGCGGCAGCTGCGGTTTTCGTTTCCTGTCAGCCGCTGCACGCAGGGTGAGAAATCTGGCCTCCACGCACCTAGGACTCTGTGTCTCCCCGCTTGAATTTGAGGTCCACGTGCCTCGGCGCGGTTCCCCCCGCCCAGGGTCGTAGATCACGCAGAGCGCGGGCGGTGCGACAGGCTTTTTCGATTTTCTCCTCGCGTCGATCGAAGAAGCGTCGGGGGGTGCTGAACTCGAACAGTTTTAGGCAGTCGAAAGAGGCCGCCCCTTTCCGGTCCCCGTGGAGCGTGTGTCTCAGACGGGCTTCTCTGGGTGGCGTCGCGGCGCCTCCTGGGCATCAAAATCGAAACACGCTTCCCGTTCTCCGTGCTTCTGGCCGGCTCAGCCGCCTGGCGGCTTCCGTGGCGCGCACAACCCCAAAGGGTGACCTCAGAGGCGTCCGCGGTTCCTCCACCGATTTTCTTCGCCTTGTGCCGGGCTGCTTTGTATGCAGCGCCTGCCGTCGCGAACGGCTTCGAGTGCTGGGCTCTCGGCCAGCGGAGTCATGACCACCCGCGTCGGTACGCTGTACTACTTGTCGCCTTTTCTGCTCAAAGGTGTGCCCTACGACGAAGTCCAGTCCGACATGTGGGCCGCCGGCGTCGTGCTCTACATGCTTATCTCCGGCGCGCCGCCTTTCGAGGGGAACTCCGAAGCTGAAGTCTCTGCCAAGGTCAGCGACAGGGGGAAAAAGGGAACGAGGAGAAGGCGGAGAGGAGCGCAAAACGCGACATCGGCCGACTCTGTCGCGCGTCCGGTGATGAACGGAGACCACGCAGGCACCACATACCCAGTGCAGGCGAATCGTGACGCGAGCGCCGCACCCCTGCTTGACTCAACGCACGTTCTCCCCTTTCCGCTGCGCAAACATGCACCACGTTTTGGGTGCTCTGTGCACACAGTGGGAGGATGTGTCGACTTTGCGGCCTCGCGCGTTTCCTACACCTGTCTGTCCCGAAAGACGCGAGATTTCCTTCGCCGATGCACCCTCTCTCCCGGTTCTCTGTTCAGATCTTGACGACGCGCCTTGCGTTCAAGGAACCGTGCTGGCGTCACGTCTCGGAAGACTGCAAAGACCTCGTTTGCAGGCTCCTCCACAACCCTTTCCTCGCCGAGTCCTGCTCGGCTCCTTCGATCGCGAACAGCCTGTCTTCGTCGCCCCGGCCTCTCTCTGTCGATTTCCTCTCCGCCGCCAACCGCTCGCCACCCACACTCGCGTCTTCCCCCACTGCGGGGGAGACGCCGACGTGTCAGAGGTCTTCGCTGGCCGGCGAGAAGGCGGGGCTCCTGGACACGCCGTCCTGCCCGGACCCGACGGGAGGCGGGTCCGGCGCTTCGCTGAGTGTCTCTGCATGCGACCTCACCTGTGTGGAGGGGCGAGACTCGGGCGCGAGAGAGGGTGAGAGCGCCAGTGAGGCGACCGAGACTGGCCAGAAAACTTTTGGCATACGGGCTTGGCAGCCAGGCATCCTCCGCCGTATGGACGCTGCAACAACGCTAACTCATCCCTGGTTTGTCGCCGTACAGCGACAGCTGTGGGCAAAAGGTGAGATGTGAACTGACCTGCCTGCCGACGCCCGCGAGAGAGTTCCGTGGGGATACTCACGCGTTGATGAGCTCAGCGAGACAGACCTGTCTGGGCCGTTTTGCAGCGCGACCGTCGCCTGTCTCTGTGTAGCTGCGTAACCTACACCTATGTAGCGATATGGATATGTCGCTGTAGCGTGGAAAACCTAAAAGCAGGTCTAGAGAGAGGCCGCCGTGTGCCAGGTAAAACGGGCTGTGGATGTGTGCGTCGCCCTGCGAGAGGGCGTAAAAACGTTCTGTGTGGCGTGCGGCGGGTTTTTCCTGCAGTTTCCGGTCCGACTCTGTCGATGTCACGGTCCACTTCAAGCCCAGCCTTCCACCAAGGCCACGGCCATCGAGTTCGCACCCTCGGCCAGGATGTTTCGGGCTACGGGCACGTAGTCCCCTTTGGCGCCATGAAGGGACGGGAGGAGACCGACTTGCGCATCTTCTCTCCACTCTCGCCCTCGATCTCGTCCGGTTCTCTCTGCTCCTCGACTTCGGTCTCCCCCTCGCCGTCGTCGGCGTCTCTGGCGTCTTCGTTGTTTGCGTCCTCACTTTCGCCGTCGCCGTCCTCGGCCTCTCTCGTAGGCTTGGCCTGCGGTGCGTGGGGGAGCCTCGAGGCGTCCGGGAAGGCGCGGCGCTGCGCGCCCGGCGGGATCCCCGAAGGCAGCCCGGCTTATATTCGGGAAACCTCGCCGAGCGACGCGTTCCGCCGACCCTTGCCCAAGTCGATGAGCTCGCCAAACGTGCACTGCGCGCTCTACCAGGCCGCCCAGGCGAAGGACGAAGTCGGGTCCCGCGGGCCCGGAGGGCGAGGCTCGCCAGAGGGCGCCGCGGCGGCTTGGCCCGACGCCGCGAGCGGCGGAAGCGGCTCGAGCACACGGTGGGGGGAGGCAGGAGACAGAACGGGGGCCCGAGGCGACCGACGGGACGGGGACGGAGGTTGCCTGACAGGCCGTTCGCCATCTCCGCCCCGCCCGCCAGTGCCAGGAAATCAGGTTTCTCCCGGTGCCTCTCGAGAGGACCTCCCAGAGCTCGGTTCCGCTGGGTCTTCCTGGACTGCGCCGTCGCTCCCGTGCGCAGCCGCCCTCCCGCCGCGCGGCGCTTCGCCGCCAGCTGCGTCCTCGCCTGCTCTCCCCGAAGCGGCCTTCGCCTCGCCCGCGGGCGTCCCCTTGGGGGTTGCGCTTAAGGGAGAACTGCCTGCGCGGCTTCTGGCGGCTTCGCGCTGCTCCGGGGCCGCCCTGGACCCGGACCAAGCAGCGATTTTCCACTGTCGCTTCCTCCTCCTTCTCGGCGCGACCTCGTGGCGACGCTTCGCGGGGCTCGGGCCTCTCCAGCGCGCCTTGCGCACCGTCGTCGCTCGCGAGATGGAAGACGAGCTCGAAGTCCGCGTCCTTCGGGAGATCTTCTGCGCTCTCGACAGAGGGCACCGCGGAGCGCTCGCGCGTAAGAAGGAAACCAAACGCGCAGACGACAGCCACCCCCTCTCGCCGTCTCCTGAGACAAAAGGGGCTTTGAGATAACTTCGTAATCCAATTTTCCGCGCGTCATTGTGTCTGAGCTGCTTGCTTCACATATCGACAGGACGATAGATGAACGTATATATCAGTCTCTCTGTATATATATATATATATGTATATGTACATATATTTGAACACACGCTTGCGAGTGGACGTAGGTCCGCATACGTGCATCGACGGAGAGCACATACCGCGTATGCATGTATGTATGTATGTATGTATGTATGTATGTATGTATGTATGTATGCCTATGTGAATGGGTATGTTGACCCCGTGTTTTTCTTCGAACATTTCGTACACACACGTGTTGTTTTTCTGTTCTCTTCCCTTCCTCTTTTCGTCATGTTCCGGTGTTGCTTCTGCCGCGTTTTGGATCTCTCGTTAGCGGACGACATCGTTTGGGGCTTGGGCGTCGCCAAGGACCTCGTCACGTCCGAGTGCCAGAGTTGTCTCATCCAAGCCTCGGCAATGGAGATCGTTGTCGAAGGAAAAGGTGAAGTCGCCGTCTCTTCCCTCTCCCCCGAGGATTTGAGTGGTCTTGACGCCAGTGCGGCGCGGCCTCTGAGGATGTCCCTTGAGGATGACGTGGCTGCGTCGTCGTCGGCGAAGCGCGAAGAGTGTTTTGAGCCGATTCTACCGTCGACTCGCCTCGAAGAAGTCGATCTAGAGAACAAAGAGGAGACGAGCAGAGCGAGAAGCGAGCGAGATGGAGGCGGAGGGATGTGGAGGGTCGGAGACATTTCATCCCTTGCTGCGTGTCCACTGGGAAGTGTCGCGTTGCCGCCGAGTCTCCGATCTCTTCGCCATCTGGCCGGGTTGACGAGCTCCCACTTGGGCCCTCCCGTAGGCGAGATCTTGCCTTATTTGCTGAATCTGCATGCGTTTCTCGGCGTCGCCCCGCCCGCCTTCCTTTCCGTTCTCTCGTCCTCGTGGCCGCAGTGGACCACGGCCGATCGCTGCGAGGAAGCCGAGAGGCCGCGCGACGCGGGCGACGGTCTCGAGGCGACTGGAGACCGCGAGAAACCGAGGCGGGAGGGCGAGGAAGAGAGGTGGACGGTCCACGACGTGGTTGCCGGCATGGACACAGATGGAAGCGGAAACATTGAATTCGTCGAATTCGTCGCTGCCTCCCTCGCCGATGCCGACATAGCTGGACGTGAATCGCTCGGCAGGTACTTGGGGCCTCCGCAGCCTTCACCTCTATACACTGCGCAAATCGTAGACATCCCTACACATCGTTGTGGCCGTATGTATATATATATATATATATATTCATATTTGTGGGAGATATGTGGATCGAGAGCTGTACGTATGTGTAGCCCTACCTCAAGTTTCAACACTCGACTTGTTGGCAGCCGTGTGTGCACTCATCTATCTACTGGTATCCACATCTATATGCGTGTAAATATATGAATAACGTTCTGTAGATTCCCCTCGCTGCGTCGATACGGGCATATGCGCAAAGTGCATGTTCAGGTACTTGCGTATGTGGGACTTTTTCTTGAAGACGGTTTCTCCATCTTTGTGCATGCGGCTGGTTTTCGGGGTCTCTCGATTTGAACAAGGTCGGTGTTTGTTTCCTGTGCTGTTTTCCATAGAGCCGCATTTCGTTACTTCGACCGAAGCTTCGACGGCTTGGTGAGTTACCGGGATCTCCTGGGACTGCTTTCTCTTCAGCCGGCTTCGCCGCTGTGTTCCTCGTTTTCTGCGATGTCCCCGGGTGTCTCTTCGAGTCTCCCTCAGGGGTGCATGTCGCACGGCTGGTCTCGTCAGCCGGCGACTCCCTGTGGGGTCGTGTCCGCCGACGCCTGCAACCCCACAGGGGGGGAGTCAGGGGGCGTCTGGTCTCCTAAACAGAACAGGACGCTGCAGGAGGCGGACAGCGAAGATTCAGGCGAGGCTCTCGGCGTCGGCGAAGGCTTCCTATCTGACCTCGAGCACGTCACACGGGAGAATCTGTCGCTCTATCGGGCCGTGTTGAAGCAGATCCAGGCTGTCGACAAAGACAAAGATGGCTATATTACTTACGACGAATTCCTCCTCCTCATGCGGTAGAGGACAGGCAAAAAAATGGGCGAGACGAGCTGACAAAAATGCAGGTGAAGCGACAGAAGAGGACGGCGGATAACTGTTAAGCGTGGAAGGGAGGAAGCAGGCCCAGAAGCAAAACAGGAAATGGGAACAGGGAGCGATGCCGAGAGGGCGTTTTTTAACGGGAAGGCGGATGCTCCAGTTACGCGCCTTTTCTGTCTCTCGTGAAGCCGTTGAAAGAAGATGCAGAAACGACGAAGAAACAAAGGGAGCGGGCACTGCTCATTTTTTTCAACGCGTGATTCTGAACAGAAAGAAGAACTGTAAACAGAAGCCGTACTGGCGGCACGCGTGCGTGGCCGATGCCGCGAGAAGAGAAAACGGGGAAGTGAACATCGCAAACTAGGAAACGCCGCCTTTTCTTATTTCCTCCGCGCTTGCGCGGCAGTTAGCAAAAAAAATCAGCACATGCAACATCGATAGAGTTTGCGCGTCGCGTTCGAACACTCGACAGATGAGGAATCACACCGAATTGACGTAGATTTGCTTTTGACTCGTGACTGCCCCCGGCGTAGCGGGCGGGAACAAACTGTTCCGCTCGTTTGGACGGCCTGTTTAGATACCGGCCGCGACGGAGGCGAAGCTACTGGATTACCACGATACATGACCCACTGCCTCTTTCAGCTTTTCCCGGGCATACATATTCGAACCGAGACACACACGCAGCGAAACACACAGGGAAGAAACCCGTGCAAAGTGCAGGAATGCGCAGTCTACACGGGCCGTGTTGACATAGGATTGCCAGCAGAGAGAGCACGGCCGAGATCGTGGGGGACTGACACGAAAATGTGTGTGTATTACGAGTCGAGAGAGGGGGGAAAGGCAGCGAGGCCGGAGCAGAAATTGTTTTGCACGTGCCGCGACGACTCATCTGACGTCTGTTCGTTTCTTTGCACTGCGCATGCCGAAGGCTTCATGTCCACACACGTATCGAGAAATGGTTGGAGACGTATACCCGTCTTGTAAATAGAGTTTGAAAGACCACACCTCATCAGTTTCTCGAGCCTTTGATCTCGCTAAATCACGTCTTCCGGTACATTCCCGTGACCAGCAGAGTGCGATTCCCTCCCGCTGGCTCGATGTGCTTTTTCTCACTGCATGCTAAGCGTTTTTCGCTCACGTTTTCGTTGCTTCCCTGTTTCGCTACTATCCAGGAGAGCCCAGTGGTCTTATGTTTTTGTAGAAGCGATTCAGTGTTAGAGAGACACTCGCTTTCGCCTGAGCTTTTCTCTTCGGGGGGGGGGGGGGTTTAGGGTCACAGGAGGGAAGCCCACCCGACTTTCTTGCTGATGTACAGGTAGCGCAGCGTTTCTACGTGACAGCCGACACTCTCAGCTTCCAGCAGGTTTCCCGAGCTAGTGAGGTTCGCTCTCGAACTTCCGGGTCCTGGGGCACTTGTCTCAGAGCCAAGTTTGCGCGTCACCGTTGATTTGCATCTCACCTTCGCGGGATGCGAGGACGACAGAAAAAGGCAAGACGGGGGAGCAGAAGAGACACACGTAGGTGGTCAATCCCAAAAGAGGTAGTTCTACTTGTTTTGTCCACGAAGAACGCGGTGGTCGGCCATGCATTGATGAATAACATAACTGCGTAGCTAGGGTGTACGCGCTGAGTCACCTGTGCAGCGGTGAACACGAGTTTGGAAGTTGGGGCAAATGAAGTTCCCTGAACGTTTTAGAGGTAGTTGACACTGGGCAAAATTGTCCTTGAAGTTTTGAGGATACCCCCTTAACAGATATTTTGCCTAACGAGAAGTTGTGAGCATCAGTAGCTCGTAGATCACACGTAAGGAAAGGGCCATGTTAAAACGAAATGCGAGGCGTTGAGTTCATCAACCAGTTCCGTGGTGCCTGTGTCACGTGCAGAGTACTCCGGTTGTGCATCTTGGAAATTTCACGCACGTTGCAAGCAGCGTTCCAGGTCCGCCGTTGTGTCTCGTCGCAGCGGTCCTTGTCGCTCTCTGGTTCTTGGTACGCCCCCAATTCCAGCTGCGGTTTGTCAGTGCTGCTCAGACCGAGCCAATCTCTGAAGGGGTAATCTCTGTTTTTACTGGTTTCTGTCGCTGTTCGGAACCTGGAGAAAGCGTCGCGGAAGAGTCAGCACGGGGACTCAACACACACGGAGTCGTCTGCACGCATGCGCATGCACACGCGACAACAGCCCCGAATTTGCACATTCTCCTGTCTGTGAATCGAGGCGAAGCAATCGATACTAGCCAGCCCCAAATCCCAAAAAGCCTCCGGCCGCTCTCCCAGTTTCCTCTCAGGTGATGGAGAAGACCAGGCAAGAAGATGTGGGGGAAGAGAAGCGCAAGAAGTCTTCGCCAGTGGCAAAGCGTGAGCTGCCCGTTGGAACGGTCATTTTGTTGGTCGCGGGATCCTCTCGTAAACTACGCTGCAGTTTTCTGTCTTTGTTTGATTGGTTCTGGCTGCATTTAGGCTGTTTGCGAGTTCCTGGCTTAATCCTTTTCAAGCAAAACCAGGGAAGGCCTCTTCTCCAGCCTTGTGTACGCGCGGAAATCCCCTCCATTTGCGGCGGCAGGGGATCTGGGTCAAGGCGCATCTCGTCGGTCTCGCGTGTACACGTACACCTGGACGGAGTGCCATTCTCGACCCGATGAGTGCGCAAACACGCACCGAGGTCATTTTTTGATTTGTGCAAAGGTACTGCGTCGAGACGGAGATACTGTACAGGAAACCTGCAGGCACGGGAAAGCAAACTGCGCCGCGCTTCCCGGTCCAGGCGTTTTTTGTCACTTGTCCTGAACGCTTCGTGAATCGCCTGGGGACATGCAAGTCTAAGCTGAAAGGGTATTTATGGATGCTTGTGGGGAACTGACACTCCACAAGAACTCGGACCATCTCGCACCTACCCGGTTCGCCCGGCGAGTTCACAGCGGGACTGTTTTTTCTGGTCGTCTGGGTTTATCCTTCCCGGGTAATTCACCGTGGTCTCGCCGCCATTCTCTCGCGTTTCTCGCCTTCTACGCGCTTCTTCCATTTAGGCGTCCCGGAGTTGAAGTGTTTTCGGTTTCTACATCCTGCTGAGGCGTTTCGTCCGCGGGTCTGGGTCAATGCAGCCTTCCTCACCGTTCCTGGTGGAAACGTGCTACACCTGCGGCAACAGGCGTCGCTGAACGTACGCCTCTGGCTGTTTTCTCAACGAGTGGGGGCGACAGGCCGATCTCGCTCGCCTGTTGTTCCGTCCGATCGAGGGGACGTGAACTCATGCGCAGAGATGCGGCACTCGTCTGCACGTGAAAACGCCACACAAAATGCGTTCTTCTTCGTGGAGACGAACGGCTGGCCACGCGCATCGCGTGTACGGGACAACGCTCGTCTCGCGCTCCCTTCCTCTGTCGAAAGTCTGTTTTGTTAAGGAAATACGGAGAGTCGCTCGAAATGAGGGGCGGGTTCATGCGACAGCGAACGGTCTCTCCAGTGGGTGGACAGGCGCAGAAGAGAAACGCGACACGGATGAAGGAATCCGACGACTCGCCGGCTCGCACCTCTTCCGACGACCCTACCATAATCAACGTAGACCTGACACCGCCACGTCTCCCGCCGGAACGCGGTCGCAGACAGCCTCCTCTGCACCGTCTTTGTCCACCTCGAGTGAAGACCACGACGCAGCATGCCTGTCGATTTTCGAGCGAATCTACCGCGCAAAGTCTCACCCCAGTCCATCTGTCTCTCCGTCACTAACGGACGCTTCGGCCTCGCCCCTTCTCTCCCCGTCTCGCGGTGGAGGTGACGCCTCCTCTGCCTTACAAGAGGGAGAAGTCGACGAAGATGCAGGCGCTCTGTCGGACCCAGATTGCGAGTCGACCGACCTCCCCTCACTGCAGAACCTTGCTGAGGTTCCTCGCAGCCTCCGTCCGCCTGACTCCTCCGTGGCGTCGGGGCCTGCGTCTTCTCCGTCTGCGGCGTCTCCGCTTCGGCCTCTGCATCGCCGATCGTCAAAGCTTTCGTGCCACGTGCTGGTGTGCATGTTGGCGGACCTGGCCAGGTCGGGTGTCCGTACACGGGAGGCATGGCAACCGCTTCTTCTGCTGCTCCTGCAGGCGCTGCCTCGTCTCTCTGCGCAACAGATTCAACAGACCGCCTTGGCTCTCAGCCGCGCGGGGCTCTGCGCACCCGTCGTGCTTCAGGGCCTCTCGGAAGCACTTTATTGGAAGTGCGAGCAGAAGAAGGCCTTGCCCGACCACCTGGTGCTCTTCCTGGATGCTCTCCGACGCCTACGGTAATACGCGCCGACACAAACACATTGTGCTTTTCATGACCAGCTGACTGAAGGGCTGCCCAAAGATGACGGGGGCGCGAACGCAAGTCTTTTGGGCCGAGCGGCAGAGGCAGGAAACGCGGCCGCGTCTCATAGAACCTAGACGGCGCCGGCTGTGTCAGTGAGCCATGATGTGCAGCGGGCGATGTTTGCGAGTGCAGGCATCAAAAATCGCCGTAGAAACGACACACGCGCCGCTTGGTTCTTGGCTCAAGAGCCCCATATCTCGCCGGTGTATGTGGACAACTGCGTAACGCGTGCCGCCGGTGAAAAACGTGTTCGCCAGTCTCTCAGTCTCATTCTCGGGCCCTTTCCTTGTGCTCTCTCTTGCTTCGGACGCTCAGCTATTGCCCCTCCACGCGCCACTTGAACAAATACATTGAGAGGATGAAGGAGGGCAAGAAGAAGTTGACAGTGTCCCACTGCCTGAAGCTCCTTCGCTTTTTTGTAAGTCCCGTTGGGTGTTTGGCATCCAGACAAAAGGATCCCGAAAAGGCTTCTGTACCCCTCAGTAGCTTCGTAGGCTCTTGCCCACCGTCCTTCGTCCCAGCTGCTCTGTCCTGCCTCTTCTGCCGTCGCTGTCTCTCTCTGTGTCTCGCTCTGTGTCGCGGTCTGTGTTTCTCTCCCTGTGCTTTCTTGTTTTCTCGCGTCTTCGCCCTTTCCTCAGGGGTTGTCTATCAGAGGTCTGCGTCTTTCTGGTGGTTGTCGCGGGCGTTTGCACGTGTCGGCGTCGCCTTTTTCCGCTCTGTGCTTCGTGTAGAGACCGCTGTTTGTCTGGCTGCCTCTGCTTGCTTCATTTCTCTTTCACCTCTTTCGGCTCTCCACGTTTCGCGAACAGGCCGAGGCGGGCGTGGAGGCAGGCGACCTAAAGTACCCGGCGTTTTACTGGGGCTTGTACGAACGCCTGACGACTGGATTATCCTCGCTTCATCCTCCGGAACTGGCTGCCACAGCGCAGCTCCTCGCCCAGTTGGGTGTCCGCGACAGGTGAGCGGGGAGTCGCGAGGAAGTGGCGAAAGAGCAACTTTCCATCCCTCGTGACTCGCGGCCTTATTCCGACTGTTTTCTCGCATTCTCCGACGGCCGAAGCCGCCGCCCGTTCGTGAAGGGGGTGCATGTTTGGTAGCGAGCAGCAATGCCACGTTCGTAGAGCGGACAGGCCTGGAGTTATCCCGAAGCCGCGCTCGTTCTCCCCCTTCGCTCTCTTGCGCCTCTCCTCCAACTGTGCCCGCACCCCCGCGTTCCCCCCCCCCCCCTGCCGGGCTGGGTAACAGCCCCGGGGAGAGGTGCGCACGGGAGCGAGATAGCCGCAGGCTCAATGGATGCTCGTGCGTGGCTGCGCCCCTGAGGGTGGGACGTTTCCCCGAGGTGGGCGGTTCTTCTCCTCCTGGGTTGTTTCTTCATTGTCACTCGCGTGTGCCTTCCGCTTCAAAGCCCTCCTCATGCGCCCCTCTCTTCGCCCTCTCTGTGTCGGTTTCCGGTGTGTCTCCAGTCTCCTCTTCGACCGCCTCTGCCTCGTCATGTACAATCGCAGTGCCGATCTCATCAACACGAACGTTGTCGTCGCCAGTCGCGTCGACGAGGCGCTGGAAGCATCTTCGCGCACTTCGCGGGCCGTGCCAGCGTCGCCTGTCGCCGAGGCTGTCCGCGCCGTCTACCGGCAGGGCGTTGCTGCTTCGACCTCTCCTCAGGCTGCGCTCTCGGCAACGGCTTCTTCGCTCGCCCTCCAGGCGCCCAGCGAGTTCCAGTGGGCTCAGACGACCGCGGGTCCCGCCGCGCGCAATTCACCAGAGAGAGACGCCGACGGGAAGCCGTGCCTGGAGACCGATCACTTTTTCGCCGCCCTCGTCCACCTTGGTCGCACGCTCCTCCACATCAAGGCAGAGAGCCCACCGGTGCATTTTTGGCTGGTAGGGATGGAGACACAGCTCACGGCAAATGGGGTGTCGACGAAAAAGCGCCAAGAGAGACACACGCGGTGGGCGTTTGTTGACTGCTTTCTTCGCCTGCTCGAGAGGAGATCCGCCGCGTGAAGACGCACATGCGTGGCACGGCGGCCAGCTGTTGCCTTCAGCTGGTCGGGGTTTTTCCCCACGCTCTTCTCCCCCGACCGGCCCTATCGCCAAGTGTGCAGCCGCATGCAGATGGTGGTCTGGTCTCTGGCCGTTCTCCGTGTCCGCGCCTCTGTGCTTTCTTCCTCTCGCAACTCGTGCGCCACTGGCTCTATCTGGAGATTCCCGTCACCCGCGTTTTCTCTGCTTTTTTCAGGCCCTCAAGCAGCACATCGAGCACCACGCGCTCTCGCTTCGCCCGGAGCACGTCGTCTTCACACTCGCGTAAGCAGCAGAGCGGCAGCCACGGGGAGAAGGGATCGCGCCTGCTGGATCCCGACCCCCACGCGCAGAAGGCCGAGGCGATGGACAGAACGGTTGCCGGCGTCTCCGTGCCTCCAGGCGAGCCGTACCGCGCGGGCCGTGCCTTAAATGGCAGATCAGAAGACAAGGGACGAAGGCGCACAGCCGTGCTTGCGACACGCGCTCGGACGGACGACTGGTTTCGCGTCTCGGAGAGCCCAACAGGCCCTGTCGTGACGTGCCAGCCGAGGCCTATATAGGGCGGTGTCTATCGATGCCGAAAAAAAAACTCGGAAAACGTCGGTCTGTTCGCGCTCTCCACGATCTTGGCGAGGCGTAACCCCCAGGGGTGGGGGGGGGGGGGGGCGGAAGGGGGATCCAAACGGCGTTTCGCGCACGTGCGTAGCTGGCTGCTAGCGACACGGCGCCTCGCGGCGTCTGCATGCCTGCTCGGATTTCGCGGCCAGCGCGATTTTCTTGGCCCCGGGGACGCGCGCCATCCAGGGTCTGTGAAAGCGAAGAGCCGCTGTGAACGTCGGCGAGCTCCGAAGGATTTGCCAAGCTGCTCAGGGTCGACGGCTTTTGTGCTTTTCCCTGCTCTCTTCGGGTGTGCAGATTCCTCGCGCGCTATTACCACCGTGACACATCGCTGTTGAATAAACTCGGCTTGGCAGTGGAGAAGAATCTCCTCTCCTTCTCACCCAATGAGGCAAGTGGCTACGGTCGGGGTGGCGAGACAGAGCAGAATGGTGTACACAGCTTGGAAAGAGATAAGAAAAAAGTGGGGAACACTTGTCCTGCATTGCATTCACCATGTCAAAATATCAAAATATCTATTTTGCTGATTCGATATACATGAATATGTAGATGTGTATCTCTATCTCTCTCTGTATATATACATGTATATCTGTATGTGTCTATAAAGGGGAGTAGCCTGGTACGATGCCTGTTTGTTGTATGCTGGTGAACAGATATTCTTATTTCTGTATTGATTGATCTATGCCTACATCTAGGCACACGTCCGTTTAAAACTCCTTACGCATGCGCAAAGTGCAGACGTGAATTTTGAAGATATTTTACGTGAGAGACTCCTCTGAGCGGAGCGATTGATAACCCTGCATGCAGGTGCGCGGGGTTGAGCACGCTCGGGACAATACGCCTCCGACGCCCGTGAAGGCACGCAAAGTCCTCTAACGTCTCCCGACCTTGAGGTGTCTTGGTTTCTTTGCTTCTCCGTCTTTCACCGGGTTTGGCTTTCTTGCGTCATTCCAGTGTGCCTCTGGGACCCTTTGTGATTGTCTGGTTTCAGCTAGCCAGCATGCTGTCTTCGTTTTCCTCGCTGTCTTACCGCCATCGAACGCTGCACGCGACGCTCGCCTTCCGCCTCCTTCAAGGCTCCGCATCTCCAGGTGGGCCGGAGGGCGAGGTGCGCAAAACGGACCACGGTTCGCGGTTTTCGCTGTCCCTTCTCTGCTTCCTGTCCCCTTTCCCCGCTTTCTGTGTTGGCTTCGTTCACCCATGCTTTTACTGCCAAGGCTTGGTAGCCGATTTCGGCCTTTCCGTTTTCCGCCGGTTTCTCACGCTCCAGCGGTCGGCTGCCTGCTGCCTTCTAAACTGCTGCGCGGCCTCCGGACGCCTTTTGCCTTTGTCGTTCTCCAGCTGTGCTTCGCGCGAGTGCATGGTGCGTTGTGTACGGATGTCTCCTTTCGCAGACCTCGGGTGCCTCGACGAGCTCTTCCTGCGTTCGGTCTCGCCACTGGTTCGCCTCCCACGGCGTCAGAGGCGGGCAACCCGGCTGGGGCTGCCTGAAACGTCCCTACCTCTTCCACTCCCCATCGGTCTAGACTGGGGAGTCAACGGGTGTGCCCCCGAGCGAGCGTCTTCTTCCCGTTCCGCCTCCCCCGCCCGTTCTTTGTCAGCATCGCAGTCGCAGGCTTTCGTCGCGCCTTTCCCGTCGCCGCCGTGTCCCAAAGACGACACGACGCGCTCTGGCCTTCCGCTGTCGGCCTGCGCGGGCGAGCTAGCAAGCGCCTGTCGGGCGCACGGCGATCCCGCCATGTCCGACCGGGCGGGGACCCCTCAGGTGCATGCAGAAGAGAGCGCGCTCACGATCGAGTTTGTGCAGGCGACCGAACGGCAGGGTCGGACACTGTTCGCTCGAGGAGAGCCAAAGGCAGAAGGCCAAAGCGGCAACGGCACCTCCGAGACTGGGCAGCACTCGACTAGCAACGCGCGTGGCTTCGCGGACCGCGAGTTCCCGTCTTCACCGTTTGTTTCGTTCGGATCTGTTTGGACAAATACATTTGACGTGAGAGCGGAAGGAACCGAGAGGAAGACATCAAATGG
The DNA here is from genome assembly GCF_000208865.1 of Neospora caninum Liverpool. Taxonomy (NCBI): domain Eukaryota; phylum Apicomplexa; class Conoidasida; order Eucoccidiorida; family Sarcocystidae; genus Neospora; species Neospora caninum. The sequence goes on from NC_018391.1 coordinate 588,100, forward strand.
ACAAGCGCAGCGTCTCGCGGCAGATGCTCATATGCCGCCGCCGATGTTCTTCAGCGTCGGCGAGGGCGTGACCGACAGGAAGGCAAGGCAGTTGGGAGGCAGCCCGGCAACCGTGCATCTCCTGCCGGCGCACGGAATGCGCGCAGCGTCGGACTTGAGCCGCGATAGCGGGCCTCCCTCGACTGGCGCCGAGGCCGGAAGAGCGACAGAGGCGGCAGACGCGGGAGAGGCCCCAGAAGCCGAGCGTTGGGCGAGCGCCGAGGCGTCCGGACGCCCTGCGAGACTGGACAGTGAGGGGTGCGCGTGCTGGCCGGCCACTGGCAAGAACACGGACACGGAAGCGGGTGCATTCTCCAAGGTAGCGTGGGGGAAGGGACCCGTCGATCGAACAGGACTCCAAAGAAAAGCCGCGAGTTCGGGGAGAACCGCGGACGCTCCCGCAGGCGAGGGTGGCGGGCCGCGCGTCAGCGGGCTGGCTCGAGTTGAGGGGGACGGACCCAGCAAGTCCCCCGTGATGATTCGTCCTGCGTCGTTCGTCGCCAGGCGTATTGAGCCTGCCGTCGCTGCCGCGATGCTCGATGCATGCGTGGAACTGAAGTATCGAGATCGGCTCTTTCTCGCGTCGCTCGCCGCGTCGCTTAAGGTCGCCGTTGAGGAATCGGGTATCCACAAGCTCGGGCCTTTCCCGCGTGCGAACGGCCTGCCAGGGGATGTCCACACCGTTTCGGTGCCAAGCGAAAGCCTTCGCGTGGCGGAAAGTCTGGAGGCAGCTGAAAGCGACCGCACGGCCCTGGCGCCCTGGAGCGAGAGCACCTTCCGCCGCGTCTACGAGGGACAAACCGGCCCCGAGGGCCGGCGTCGACGGTCGCTAGTTGGGCTCCACGAGGTCGCAGGAGAGGTGGTATGGACTCCAGGGACCCCCGGCGAGAGCAGGAGACTCTGGCGGAAGCCTATGTCTCAACCGCAGACGACGCCCGACGCTGGAAGCCGGCTGTCGTCCGTGGGTTCGACGGAAGAGGGGAACTTACAGGTCGCCGTGGAGGCAGCCGCGAGAGCCGACGATCAGCCGGCTTCAACTCTGAGGATCGCCGGACACCTGGGTGCTGAGAGGAACGAGTCAAAGGGCGCGGGGCCCTCTTCTAGGACACCATCCGGGCGTCTAAACCGCGGCGCGAGCGTCGCAGCGCTGCCCGACTTCGCGGCTTCGCTGGCTTTCTCACACACACGTGGGACGCCTGACCCCAGTTCGAGTGGCCTCTCTCGGCCCCTCGGAAAAGACGCGCTCAGGTTCCTGAGCGAGTTTGACGCCTCTCAGGTCGACGCACTCCGAGCTGTCGCGGGGGACGCAGAGACGGGTGACGCGGGAAACGTCGCTGAAGGTGAAGGCCTGCGGTGGGGAGAGGACGCGAGAGATCGCGAGGCTGTCGCTGACACCCATGGTGTCTCTTCTTCCGCGTCGGTCGCTTTGCCATCCCACGCTTCGACGTCCGCACAGGCGCGGTCCTCCCCTTCGCGCTCTGCGGGTTCCTCGACGTTGTTTGCCTCGTCGATCTCGGGCGTTATGCGCTTTCGATACACGCCACACTTCTTCGAACTTCTCCGTCGAGCTGCGCTTCAGGCCGCTCGCCAATCCCCCGGCGACGCGTTTTTCCTTTCCAACGCGGACCTGCGCCGGCCGAGGGAGACAGATGTCTCGCGGTCGCGCGCAGGCGCCTCCGAGGCAGGCGAACGGGCGAAGCGAGTCGGGGACTCGGTTGACGGCTCAGACCAGCCTGAGGCGGCACGTCGCCCGCCACGCGATCCTTCAGAACGCAAAGGCGAAAACCTCGGAGGAGCACCATGGCAAGAACAAGGCGGAGCCCTCCTCGGCGGACAACTCCGCAAATCCACAAAGAGCATCGTCGGCAGATGCAAATCCTTCGTTCCTGCCGACGCTCGCATCGAACGGAAAATTCCCCCAGAAGAGGTAATACAGAACGATGGACAAGCGCACGCATATTTCTGCATATATATATATATATATATATATGCAGTGTCACGCGCTCGCATTTATGTGAATGTTTACACATGTATGCGTATGAATGTGTGAACGTGGATATGTGTGGTTAGAGGCCAGAGACTTGCTTTGTCCTTCTTCACTGTAGCTTTCGCGCTTTTCCCTCTCCTTCTTGCGTTGCTTCAGTCTTCCCTTTCGTCTGTGTCTCGATTTCTCTGCCTGGTGCTTTTCGTGTTCCTTCTCCCGCGTTGTGTGTCGTCCTTGGGCTCTATTGTTCTCTGCCTCGCCTAGCTTTCAATCGCATGCTGGTCCTTTCCCATGTGTGCCCTAGCGTCGTTTTTTTTTGTCCCTCCTCGGTGTCTCACTGCTGGCATCTTCCGTGCTCGAACCCGCTTCGGTACACCGTGTCGGGTGTAAAGCGCTTTCCTGAAGCCGTGTTTGTTTCGCAAATCGCCGTTTTGTCTGTCGCGTTCCGAGACCTCTGGGCGCCCTCAGTGTCAGACGCCAGCCACGCATCGCTTGTCTCTTCACCAGCACTAAGCCTCGCCATTGGCGTTCGCGTACCTTATCTATAACGACCCCTGCCTGTTCTGGTCCTTTTGCGCTTCGTGCTCAGCTTCGAAGACGCTTCTGGGATCGCCTATTTGCGACCGCCGGCCATCCGGCGAGGCGGCGTCTCTACCACCGCCGTCTGTTCCTCGCAGCATGTGAACTCCGCTTTCGAGCGCTGCCGTCGCGCCCTCTGCGTTTGTCGCCTGGTGGCGTGCGTGGCCAGGAGAGACAGGCCGAAGGGCCAGCAGGCGGAGGCGCCGTCTCTCGAAACGGGGCCTTGGCGGAGACAGCGAGAGCGGGTGCGACAAAGCCAGGAAGCGCCTCCGCGAGATGCCAGGGAGAAGTCGCCGCTGAGAACGCGGAGGGGCGAAGCGAGGTGGAAGGCGCGTGCGAGCCGTTCAGAGACTGCGGGGTCTTGGGCAGAAGGAGGCGACAGAGACTGCGTGCAGCAGGATTCCAGCGACCCATGGAGAGAAGGAAAACGCCTACGGCTTCAGAATCTCCAGAGGAAAACGCGTTCCGAGATGCCCAGGTAAAAAAAACGAACGTTCTGCAGAGCACTTGCACCGTCGCATGCACATCTTCGTCTTGGGTCTCTATGCGCCCACACGTAGAGCACCCTGTCAGAATCAGCGGCTGGCCACGCGCCTCCATGTCCACGCGTTTCTGTGTGGCCTCGCAGACGGTCCGGAGCGCCATGCGGCGGTGGAGTCTTCTGCGGCGGGCCTTTCTGGAGCCTTACGAGGACCACGCGCGCGCTCTCCAGTTGGCGTTGTGCGAGCGTCGTCTATCGGCGAAGACCCACAAACCGTCAGCAGCCGCCACTCTAGGCAGCGGCGGAACCCAGAGCACTGCTCCGGCACTTCCTGTGAGCGACAGAACCCCGAACGCGCCCTCCACGTGGTCCAGCCCGGCCGACGAGGACCGGCCAACGCCTTCGTGCTCTTCCCCCGGCCTCGCTCTTTTGTTTCTCCCACGACCTCGCGACACGCCAGTATCATCTCGACTCCCGGTCCTAGTCGACACGGCTCTGCTCTTGCCGGTGAAACGTCTCTTCGAGGGCCCCGGCTGCCGCACGAAAGCGACGCGAGGCGCCTTCCTCGCGAACGCACGCCTCGGCCACATGCAGGCTCGCATTCTCAGGGACTACACGCGGAGCCGCGAGCGGCTGCGGAACAGGTGTGGGGCAGAACAGGGCGCTGGGGTGGGACGCCTGAACGGGTCACAGCCTGAACGCCTGCAGGGCGTCGACGAGCGGGCGGCTTTCCTTCGGGCGCATGCAGCCACGAAGAACGAGCATGCGCTTCCGAGCGCTTCGGCGGTTCCTGGACCTGAGCGGAACGCGCTGGCCGCTAAGGCGAAAGTCGCCGCCGGCTCCGACGCGGACGAGTCGAACCGCCAAGCTGGTGCGCGAGTCTGGTCGGGAGATGCCGCACCGTCGACGCGTGGAGCTGCGGAAACTGCGTCGGTTGCCATTGCGTCTCTCGGTCCCGTTCAACCCCGAACGGAAGAGGCAGGTCGCCCCGCATGCGCGTCGCTTGCTGACGCTGCTGAGAAAGGTGTGGGCGGCTCGCCGGGCTTGCCGGGCTGTGCCGCTCGGAGGGGCGAGGATGGAGGAGAGACCGACGGAGGCGCCACTAGCCAGAAAAGGCAGGAAGGCATGCCGCAGGCCCTCGGATCGATCCGACCCCTCTGCCCATTACTTCGAGAAGTCGCCTGCGCGCTTGAAGCTTCGGTTCGTCTGCAGTTCCTGCCTCCAGGCCTCTTAACCGCCTTCGCTTCACATCTCCTGCATATCGTCACCAACGTCTCGGCCGTTCTCTGCTCGCCGCCCATGGCAGGCACAGCCTGCAGCCCTTTGCCTGCGGCTGCACCACAGGGCGGCGAGGAAGCGCGACGGGCTGGCGAGTTCGACGAAGCACGGCGGGAGGCCTCCCTGAGGCGCCCCACGAAGCGCCTCCACCTCGAACTCGGCACCCTTCTTCGATGCATCAACCGGGCGGCAGACGCCGCGTGTTGCGTGCCTGGAGTCGCCGCCGGCGAAGCGGAGGACGGAGACGAGCGCGACGACGAGCAGGCCGAGGCTCGCAGAGCGACGGACATGCGGCCCTTCCCCCAAGAGCAACAGGAAGCGTGGAAAATCCTCGAGAAGTGCTACAGGTCAGTTGGCGTTGCGTGAGCGGAACAGGAGGCGACCACGAGGCCCTGGCGCAAACAAACTGAGAGCAACGCGAGAGAGCCCGCGCAGGACATGTCCGGAGCAGTTTTTTGCTTAGGACCGGGATCCTGCTTGGCGTAACGGCGGGAGACGGAGAGACGACCCGCCACAATTAGCTCCCGAGCGGGCGAAAACAGGGCGCCGAGGAAGGGGAGGGGGGCGCGCACGTTGGCTGACAAAGTCTCATTGCTTCGTAGACAAGAGTCGTTGAGACGTTCCTCTCGTGCGAAACCAAAACACACTCATGTCGCGAGGCTGCGCTGATGACGACTCGCGAGAGCCGTTGCCTGTACCCTCGCGACGAGAGACAAAAGGACACGTCAGTGAGGAACAACTGGTGGGAGCGAAACGTATACACCTGCATATACGAACCTGCATACGAATATATATATATATATATATATATGTATAGGTATAGGTATATATATGTATATACATGTATATATATGTATATATATGTATATGCATGGGGAAAGGGAACCGTCGGGTTCTTTGAGCGGATGCGCTGTGTGGCGTGTGTTCGTTTCCTTTTCCCCAGGGCTGCAGCCTTCCAGGTTCTGTGGAACCCGGGAGCAAACTTGCGCGCGTCCGGTCTCTTCGCACGCGCCCAGTCTGCTGTGCCGTTTTCGCTTGCTGGCTGCGAGCGATCGGGCAGCGCATCGGCAGGTGCCGCGTCGGAGTCCGAACTTCTCCTCGACAGTCTTCGGGTCTACACACGCCTGGCTCGCCAGCTCGCCCTTTCGTCCAGGGCTTCCTTTTTTTCGCCGGACGACGCACGTGACCAGGGACAGAGAAGCCGAAGTAAAGAAGGCCGGTGTGCCACAGACGACGCACCACCGGATTCGTCGGGTTTGGGTCGGCCTGGGGGACATGCGTCGTCCCGTGAACATGTGTCGTCGGAAGGCTCACAACACAACGCTTGCGAAGACGACGAAGCGCGCAGGGGCTGCCGTCTGTTCCTTTCGCACCGCGAATGGGGCCAGACGCTGCTTGCCTTCATAGCAACGCGACTGAGTCGCCACGGCACCGCACGGCAACGCGAGCGGAGTGGCATCGCGGGGAAAAGTCGCGTCGGCGGCGTGGTTCCGAAAGGGACTGCGAACCAGGGCGAGGACGCCGGAAGCGCTCCGGAGAGCACGCGGAGAGACGGGGGAGATCCTGCGGCCTCGGGCGAGAGGGACGAAAGGACGAAACAGGCTCCATACAGCAACTCGGAGGCTCTAGCCGGAGAGCCGAACACCAACCGAGCTCATCGGCAGGTTAGCGCAAAAGCGGGGACAGACCCTGTGAGACAAAGCACGCGCGCCACAACACCGTCTCTCGGGGTTCGCGACCTGACGCAGATCCTCGCCTATCTGTCTCGCATTCGGCCTTTCCTTACGGTTGACGGCCAGCAGGTGGGCGGTGAAGAAGACCGGCTGTGGATGGACCTGCACGCAGAGACGAAGCGCCGCCTTCTGTCGGCCTTACGCAACGGAGAGACAAAACACCCTCATCGGCAGGTGAGCGGAACGCGGCGCACGATCGCTGGGACTCCGAAAACAAAATGTTCGCGGGACGCATTCCCGCACTGGCATAGGAAAGCAATACCTGTCGTCAACGATTCGATATATACATATATATATATATATATATATATAGTAATCGTTTTAATGTAGGTAGGTATGCCTTGATATACGTCGAGGATAAGCGAACAATCATGGATCCATGAGGAGATACACAAGGATCGGGGGACGGGAGCGGATTCAACTACACAAGCGTGAGGCTGGCCCGTGGGCCTTTCGACACTTTTTCTGAACGTTCTAGGGATGGGCGAATGGGGGTGATGCTGCATCGTCTGAGCGCGTCCGTGGAGAAATAGAGGAGCACGCCTATGTGCATGTTTCGTGTGGAGATGGATACGTTGAATATGACGTTTTTTTCACGAAAACATTTCGCGTGTCCTGCGTTTGGCAAGAAGGCCTGAGTGTATGCCCGCCCCGTACTGAACTGTACACGCATCTCTCTTTCTCTTTCTGGTCCTCGTGTGCGTTCGTTTGCGCCAGCGTTCGTCGCACGAAACTGCTGAGGTTTCTGCCGCTCGGCCTTCTGCGGGTGACTTCCATCGTCGAGATGTAATGGGAGCCCTCGTCGCGTTAAGCGTTGACGCTCTCCCACCACGTTTCATGACAGTCGAGGAATTCTCCAGATTCCACGATCAGCCCGCTACTTCGCTTTCGCAGAATGGGGGTGTCTTCCCTGGGACCTCCAAGCCGGCGGACGGGGTCGGAAGCCCAGGAGAGGATAGAAAGCGAACGACGCGTGAATCGGTTCTCGCAAGAGAAACACCCGGCGGAACGGAAACCACTGACACAGGTGACGTCCTACGCGCCGCGGGGTCCAGGACGCCTCACGAACTGGGAACAGGTGAAGAAGGGCCAGAGCGACGGCGAATAAGGAGTTGGAATGACGAGCAGCTCTTCGGGCAGACTGTTCGCAAGCTTGCGCGGGAATCGGCTGTACCTACACGCCTCCTGCTGAGAGCCATTCACCGTGAACTCTTGAGACAGGGAAGGCTGGACGCAGCGGCGTATGCGCAGTCGCAGGTTGCTTTGAAGAGTTGACGGGAAGAAACGTGCAGCTTCGGGTGGCGCTACCTCGATGTTGAACGCTAGCCAATGCACAAGATGCTTCTGAAGTATCTTTGAAACACACTTCCCTTCTCGCCGCTAGTAGGATCTGAAAGTACCAGAAGCCATGCGATCTATACAGGCGCACTGGGTGGGACATATCCTTCGTTTCTGTCCCGTAGGCGCGACTTGCGTGTTGTCAGCGTACCTCTCTTCCCCCCGTTTCGCTTTCACTGCCCCTGGATGTCGCGCCTTCCTCTGATACCTGCCGTAGCCCGGTATCTTTACTGGTGTCGCCTGTCGTCGGTTCGAAAGGCGACCCTGGAAATGCACAGTCGGCGACTTTCTTTATGACCACTTTGGAACGCGAGTCCTCGGGCCACGCTCTCCCGTTTTGCTTTTGAAACAAACCATTTTGTTTTCGGTTCTAACAGGCACGTGCATCGAACACCCAAGCATAGCTGGCTGACACAGTAAAGCTATTCGCGCGGAGTTCGTCGGTCTTCGGGTGCGGCGTGGTCTGTTTTAAAGAAACGCGCCGTTGCCGCGACCCCAACGGTCCGATCAACTATACTCACTCCTTCCGCATGCGTTACGGGAGAGTCTCTCGCCGGGACACATGTGTCCGAGGACGCTGGTATTTCGTGTCTGTCGCTTTTCGAATCAAACGAGGGGATTTCGGCGACCATGACCAGACGCCAGCGAAAGCAAAAACGATGCTAGAGTGAGATCTGTGTAACGCATGAGCATCCTAGATACGTAGACTTTGGAGAACTCCTGGGTGTTCCGGAGCGCACGATAAGCTTCAATTAATTGTACCTCAAACGTTTAGCAACTGCTGACAACCCTAGACTCTAAGATCCGTTTACCACCGTCACTGTGCTAGAGCTGTCACGAACGCTGCACGGGGTTACTTTCAAGAGCGCGAACCGACGCGGATCGCTCCGTTTGAAACACTTGCAGCCTTCTCCGACTTCTGTTAGTCTCATGAGAGCCACGATGCTTCAAGTGGGAAGCGTGACGGTGCGTTCGTTTATCGTGACTTGCCGAGGGCTAAAATGCGGTGTGATTCTTTGCTGCTTCATGCCCAGCGCTTATCTGTCTGCACATGGCCGAGAGGGTTCATGTGCGAGACAGTGCCTCTCGTGACATGCATAAATTGTGCTCACTGGAATGCCCCACGCAGAGCACTGTGTGCGGACACCGCCGGCCGAAGATCGCGGTTGGCGCCGATCTCTCTCTGTCCGGACTTTTCTTCGACCGAAGGCGGACTTGACGTTCGGGGGGACGGTTGAAAAAAATTATGCGACAAAAACACCGCGAAGTTCACGGCACCGCAGTCGGTGGGAAGGAAAAGGCCAACGCAAAAATACAAGACGGAGGTTCAGCGTCGATCCCCGCGTAGCGACCCTTGGGACGGTTCCAGCGCAAGCAATCCGGGGAAACGCCACCGACATTCCCTCCTTCAAATGACGAGGACGCCGGAAAGAACAAAGAGTGGTACATGCTTCTCTCGCGTCAGCGAGAGTACACACAAGGCAGCAGAGTCCTGCGTGTCTGCCAAGGGAAAAAACCGAAACCTCACAGACCAATCGCTGGTTTATCGCGATGTCCACGGTCGCCCGCGCGTCCGCCCCGCCACGTGGCCAAGCGAATACGCAGTTGTCATTCTCTCCCGCTTAATCCTGTTTCGCATTTCCCGGCCTCTTCAGCTGTCTCTTCCCCAAAGGGAGGCCTTGTCCTTTCGGCTGAGCGGCCAGCGGCGAGCTTGAGGCAGCTGGTGGCGGGGCTTCTGCGTCCTGAGGCGGCGGGCGCGATCCTCCAAGTGGACCGAGACGCCGACGGCCCGCTAACTCCGGACCCTGTTTTTCGCGAGGTTCAGGACTTGGTGAGGAGGAAGGAGACGGCGACGCCGACAGTTCCGAGTCTCGACGTAAGGGGCTTTCTGTGGGTCCAGGCGGCTCAGGTCTGAGTACGGAGCGAACAGTTCCCACGGCTCCAGAAGAGCTCGTCGGCGGCTCTGCCTTTTCAGCGTCGCCCTCCGCAGATTCTCCCACCGAGGCATCCCTGGACCGGAGAGGCGAAACGGTCCGAGCAACGCGTTTCGGCTCCGTCGCCGGTTCCCCACCAACGTCGGATGAAGACCCTGTCATGTCACGACGAAGGGTTCGCTTGTTCCCGTAAGGGCTGTCTGTACTCGGACCCGGGCCAAGGCGTATCGTCCGTCTCGTCCCTTCCAACTGGTCTCCAGATGCGCCGCGAGGCACCTGCCGGTCGGGGCGCAAGACCCCCACCGGCGCCGCTCCTTCGGCAACGCCCTGAAGCGTTCGGTGCATATCCACTGTGTGCCTGCTGATTCGTCTCTTCGCGGCAACCGGGGCCGCACCGGGGACCACGAGGCCGATTTTCCTCTGCGCGGCGGGGCCGGCCTCGGCTGCGGGCCCCAGCCTGAGGCGGCGTTTGTCCTCGAGGTTCAGAGGCGGGCGCTTGGCAGCCAGGGCCAGGTGCGGTCGTCTCCCGGCCAGCGCAGCCTTCTTCTTCTGGATCCGTTTCTTCGACTCGTCAACGTACGCGATACGAGCTGCCGCTTCTTCCTTGGCCGTCTGTTCTTCGAACGCCATCGTCTCCAGGAGCTCGTCGACGTCTGCGTTCTCGTTCAGGCTCAGCTCCAGATGAACTGCCACTGCTTGTGCCGCGCGGGCCCTGGCGATGTCGTCGATCTCCGACTCAATCAAGCCTCTCAGCCGCTCGATTTCGTGCTGCGCCTGGTTCACCATTTCCACGGTGAAGAAGAAGTCGAGGGGAGAGAACGTGAGGTCGGGAATCTTGTCGTCGGCGCCGGCCATCTCCTGAAGCGCTCGGTTCAATTCCTCCAGTTCGCCCTCAAGCGCGTGGTTCTCCTTGCGCAGTTGCGGCGCCGTAGAATCGGCTGCCTGGGTCATCCGCTCACGGTACGCCATGTGGAGACGCCGCAGCTGTCTCTGCGGCACGTGCTGCATGGACTGGACGGCCACGTAGAGCTCCATAAGCGTGATGGGGCTATCGTCGTACACGTCGTCGTCCAGCATGAGATCGAGGAAGTCCTGCTCGGCTGTGTTGAAAGTGATATCGGCGCCATCCAGAAACTCCATGCCGAAGTCTAACTCGCCGTCCCCCTGCTGATCGTGCTTCTCGCTGTCATAGTACCAATCTGAAAAGAGCGTCGGCTTCACCGCCTCGAACTCTTCGAGATCCAGCGGCACCCGCAAGCTCCTGGTGTCTTGGTACCGCTGCCAGAAGCAGTAGCAGAAGGCGTACCGGATCGTGAAATCCAGCCAGTCTCCCGGGATCGTGAATTGGCACCACGCGATGACGAGCTGCGAGAGCGAATCGCTCAGGGCGGCCACGAAGTACGTCCGATTTTCGTAGTTGATCTTGCGGTACGACGTCTTCTTCCGCCTCAAGAGCAGCCGGCGCAGATGGAAGACGCGCGACTTGGTTGCGGCCTCCAGCACCATGTCCTTCGTGATGTAGTTGTAGTAGATCTTTGCGTTGCCGGAAGTGTACAGGCGCGCCAGCGACCGCGTGACGCGGTTGTAATACCGCCAGAAAGACGGGATGGAGACGAGGTACGGCCGCATCATGACCATTCTTCCCCACTCGACAAAGAGGCTCCACAAGACGTATAGATAGTAGAAGGTCGCCACCGCCAGAGGGGCACCCCCCATGTACTTAAAGGCGTCAAAGTAGTAGCTTCCCTGGATGATGATGCCGATGACGATGTTCACCATCAGCCCGTAGAACTCCATGCGATTCGCCATGTTGTGACTCCGCTTGTCGAACGGTTCCAGCTGCAGTTGAAGCGCCGTGGAAAGCACGGTGAGAGCGAGGTTGGCTGAGTTGCGGAAGATCTCCTGCGCCCCAGAGCTGTTGGTGTGGACATACATTGTCATAATGAGTGCGACGCACGTTTTGCGCAGACCGATGAGACCCTCCCACCAGCGGTATTCGTACTGGTACCCGTTCACCAAAAAGCCATGCTTGAACCTTTGATCGATTGTATCCGAGCTGTGGTCTCGGGACATGTAGGCGACGAATCCAGCAATGCTTCCGACGCCCCACACCAGCAGCCCTACGCCTCCCAAGCTGAGTCCGGCAAGGAAGTAAGGATCCTCCAAACTGCAGACCTGGACCGGAAAGGCGGCGAGGACTTTGATGGGATCCTCCATCTTGTACCGTGTCTCTACGCACCCCATGAGCATGGTGCATTCGACGACAAAGCTTGGAAAATGCCACAGCCAGAGGGCCGTGTAGGCGGGAACAAGGTCGGTAAGGAGCCTCACAAAACTTTCGAACGGTGAACTGGTGGTGGAAATATACCGAAACATGCCCAAGCACCGTTCCGATTCGATCTTCCGAATTGTTCGCTCGGTCCAGATGTCGTCCCCATGGGCCTCCCGCGCCTCCTGCAGCACCACACGGACTCGCGCGATGTACCCGGAGTAGACGACCTTGTACGCCGCGACACAGAGTGCGCCGAGAACGGTCAGGAAGACGGCGTCGAAGAAGGGGACAAAGATCTGGAAAAAGCGCTGCCAATACCACTGGTGGGTGTCGGACAAGACAATTCCCAAGTGACGGAAGAAGCACGACACTTTGGAGTACGGGTGCGTCGAGAAGTAGAAGTCAAAGAAAAAGACCCGATAAATACTCGCCCAACTCGAGAGCTCTGACTGGCTTGTCGCAGGCATGAGACCGTAGACACTCAAGAAGAACATATGAGACATCGCAATGCGAATAAGGACCGGATGAATGCACGCCTGTTGCTGGACGGCGATGTTTGAGAGCGCCGTAATCACCCAAATGATGGCGCAGACTACCAGCCGCATAAGAATGAACAGCAAGCTATCCAACCACAGTGCCAAACAAGCATAGCACCCGCTCTTATATCGAATCTGGGAGTAGCCGTCTTCGCACGCGCTGCACAGGTATCCGGCTGAGCCTTCGACGCACGAGTTATGGGAGCCGCCCCGACAGCGCACATCGTCGACGCACGGATGGATATCTGGAATGCGGTCGTAGCGATGGACAGCTTCGGTATTTTCCCGTGTCCGCACTTGCAACGTGCTCACAGCTCCTGATATCTCCGACAACTCGCCACCTTGGCCACCTGCACTCTCTGGCGAGACGACGCCACTCGTCTCGTCGGACCCTTCCGTCGACTCGTCCACAAGGTCCAACCCTCCTGCCGTCTCAGAGTCGTTCTCTGAAGCAGACTCACTGACCCCACTGGTGAATTCCTCAAAGGTATCGCCAGTGAAGCTCGGGACCATCGGCACCATACTAGGGTCCCACACGGTCTGATTAAGTGGTTTATACACAGCGTAGAAGCCATTGCTAGGGAACGGCACCTGGTGATCATAAATTGTAATTTGTACAAAATTGTGATCCTCCTCAACGGCCTGCCGCGCGAGTGTCTTCAACCCACCCGGGCAGACGCCGCCGGGAATGCAATCCTGGCAGGTAATGATGGCCTCTGAATCTTCCGCGACGATCGCGTACTTTCCGATTTTGCAGAAACACTGGACCTTCGCAACCGCTCCTTCAATGGTCTCCGCATCACGCATGCACCTTCCCGCACACGGCGCATTTTCTTGAAGTTCCTTGTACGTCCCAGACGCGCACTTCACGCAGCCGAAGGCGACGCTCGCGTCTCCCGCGCCCCCAACCGATGTCCCCACGCTAGCGTACCCGGACAAACAGAGACATTTTTCTACGCTATCCGACAGCGCCGTGGACAGCGGCACTGCTGAGCCCTCCGGGCACAGTTGAGGCGGCATGTGAGTTTGATTCATGGGCGGGTCCATCCACAGACCTGGGCAGTACATGTGCTTGTAGCAACTGACGCACTGGTGGAGGCTAACGACTTTCTCCAGCTCATGCCGGATGTCGGGCGCCAACCATGCGGCCTTCGAGGTCTGATAGAACGAGAGACCTTGTTCTTCACCGATGGCGTCACCTCTCTGAAACGCGCTTCGAATCGAGGCAAAGTCCTGGGAAGCCTTCAACGCCTTCTGGAGCTCTCCGCGGTCCCCCCGTACCAGCCGTCCACCCAGCAGCTGGACCGCCGACACGGGTTCCGTTCCTGAACCCCCCTCAGCTTCAGAATCTGCCGCTTCGCCAGCAGATGCGTTCGGCACTGGCTCTGCGCGTCCCGGATGCTCCGCGGCCGGCTCGCCTCCCGTGTCGCTCTCACTGCCATCCGCGTCCGGTTTAGGCTCCGTTTCACCAGGTTCTCCTCCCGCTGAATTCGTTCCATCTGAAGGCGGAGCCAATGCCTCGTCGTTTGTGTCTGTGTCAGGATTTGCAATCATATACAGGCCGGGAATGCACGCGCAGTCATACGCGCTAATGCTCGCCATGTTGCCTGTGGTGAACCCCGCGGGACAGTCCGTGCAAGCCGCGTTGTCTGTGGTGTTCTTATACGTCCCCATTTTACAAGGTTCACATTGCCGCCCTGACAAATAGTAGCCCGGAATACACTTGCAGTGTTCTGCCGTTGACGCCCGGGTGGCTATAGTCACAGACGATGACGGGCATTGGTAGATTTGCGCTTCGTCACTGCCGGGGCAATACGCATTTGCAGGACATTCTTCGTAGGTCACCGCGCGCCAGACTGTGTCGGACTGAGGCCGTCGCAGTGCACATGACACCGTCATCGAAGCGGGGACCTGCGAAACAACGAACCACCCCCGACGGAAACATGCACCAAAGGCAAGCGGGTGCGCCGAGCCCAGGCACATACATACATGTGTACATACGGCCAACGGCCTAAAAATTCCCACCAGAGGGGAGATTCCGAGAACAAAAGCTGCGGAACCGTCGCCACACCTGCGCGTCCCCACAAAAGAAACCTCCAGAAAAAAAACACTGCGCCCCCGTCAGCGTGACCGCTGCGGCCGTCCTTTGCGCAGGCAAAGATACTGCCTAAGCAACTCTGTTACGCGAAGCTCCTGTGCTGAGAAGCTTTCTTTCTACTGCGGTTCAGAAAGAAGCGCGCTATTCTACGCGATCCGAGACGATCTTCACACACGAACGGATGGCATCACCCGTAAAGCGTACCGTGGTCCCGGTGAAGCGATCCGTAATGCTCGCGGCCGTCACGGCGTCGATGTCGGGACCATACATATGCAGTTCGCATATCGAGTAGGCGATGATGAAGGTGCCGGTGTGATTGGTGACGGTTGCCGTCATAGCAGGCACGTCGCTGCCTCCGTTCGTGTACGTCAGCGATGTGCAGTATACATTTCGCGCACAAGCGACGATGCACTGCTCGAAAGAACTCGTATACTTTTGCATCTTTATTTCCGGCAACAAGAGTTTGACGATCTCTGTGCCATGTTGGCAGACGCGTGGCACCTCCAGTAAATCCTCATCGCTCATGTTTTCGTATTTCGTTTCAGCTTGTCGAACGCTCTCGAGAGTCGGACTCGAGGCCGACATCACGGTAACGTTCGACTTGCTCTCCTCTTCCTCGTCCAAATCCTCTCCCACGACGCCGTCCAGCGCTCGGGCTCCAGCGAAGCCCCTCATGATGTCCGCGAGTCGGCTCGAAAGGTAAAAGCCTGGGCGAGCGACGCATGCGCTGAAAGACGTGGACTTTGTCGTCTTGGTCATGGTGAAAGGTGGGCACGGAAGACAGCCTGTCATAATCCCGTCCAAATGCTGGAACGTGTTCTTCGGACACCCGACACACACAATGGCTTTGTCCAGAGGATTGCGCGCAACGGACCCGCCGTGTCCTTTGGGACACCTGCAAAAACGTTGAACCCAGACGCAGACACAGCACCGTGAGAGGTCCAGCTGCATGCACGCGCAGCGTTATTTACATTTATACAGACATATGTGTACGTATATGTACATACATATATATTCTCTACAAAACGCGCCGTAAGGAACCTCCGCTTTCCCCGGAGGCCAACCCCGCTGTGCTGGACGCTCTCGCCGCGGAGGGGGCTACGCGTTCAGGCATCTTTTGCGCCGTACACTGGAGCGCCGGCACTCGCGAAAGAAGAAAACAGGTTCCGTGTGGCGGCGAATCTTCTGCACGTTCCCACGGGCGCTCTCTCGCGGGCGGCTGAACCGTTGAGCGCCCAGTCAAGCCTGCAAGTGGACGATACTCGGTTCCAGGGTCTGCTGCTATCGTGACTACGTTGATCTGCATCGGACTCAATCTTGCACGGACACTGCAAACAGGTATCCTTTCGACGCGGGAGTGCGATCTGCGTGACGGTGCACTGTCGTTTCCGTGTCCACAGGCGTGATTTGCCTTCCGACGCCACACCGGTCTGGGTGGGCGGAGCGCACCGGGAATGCAAGCCAGTGGGCCGCAACACATGCCGACGGCTCTTGAGCGACACGGCACACAGTCAAACGCTCATCAGCTTGCTCCTTACGTGTGCGCAGATTTTCTCGTACGCGTTTTTTGCAACGGGATGTCGTTACAGACTCCGGTGTGACCTGGTCAGGATGTCTGAATATGGTTCTAACGGGCACGCGGCATGCGCCTTGCTTGAACGGAGAAAGAAACCCAGCGATGTGGATTCCGCGGCCTCACCTGCAGTCAAAGGTCGATTCGGCACCTTCCCGGAGCGTGGTGGCATTCTCGACGCAGCCACGAGGCTCGGTGTTCTTCCCTGGGCAGTAGTAGTTCTTTCGGCAGGGTGTACACCCACCGTTTGTCACGTCGTAGAAGAACCCGCTCGCACACAGAACGCAGTCGCTGACCTTTTTTGCTCCCGGCTTGTTCGTGAATTGGGCCTCATCCAGCTTTGTGGAAGCAATGAGCGCGCCTCGATCACCCTTCGCAGCTGGCTGGGGACACGCCGTGCAGGCGTCATTTCCGGTCGTGCCTTTGTACGAAAGTCTGTCGCACTCTACGCACTTGTCTCCTTGCTTCGTGTAGCCCGCGACGCAGACGCAGTCGCCGATGCTCTTGCTCGCCCCGGCTTTTGTGGTGTGGTTTTCGGGGCACGGTTTAGGCGGATCGTACTCTCCGGTGCAGTAGCTGCCTTGCTGACACGGTTTGCATCCAGATTCGTCCGCGTAGTACCCCGCGTCGCACAAGCAGAGGAGGGCCTCCTCGCTCTCGGCTCCTTGAATGTAACTATGCATGTTCCCGGGACATCTGCCGGTGCATTTGGTATCGGATATCGACGACTTGTACGTGCCGGAAGTACACGGATGGCAGTCACCCAGATTCCCAATTTCGAACCCTGGGAGGCAGCGGCACTGGGCAAGCTGGGTTGACCCTGGAGAAAGCGTCGTGCTGTACGGCTTGATGTCGTGGCAATTTTGAAGACTCGTTTCCTGGTCACGGAAGGTGCCGACAGGACAGAGCTCGCACGCGTTCTTGACGCTGTCAAAGTATTCGCCAGAGCGGCAACCAGCTTCTCCACTGATGGACCACGTGTAGGTCTCAAGCAAGTCGCCTCCTGTTACCGCGATGTTGAATGACCCTGTGTGGGAGACGGTCCCTTTGATGACTCCCGTCGCCGAGTCGAGCGTCAAGCCCATCGTCGCCAGGTCGCTGCCGGGAGCCTCCCTAAACGACTGAATGGTGGACCCCGTAATGAGGGGCTCGAACGAGTAGAACAGACCGGACTGGAGCTTGGAGCGGAAATCGGGGTAGGTGAAGTACAGATTTCCACCGACGTCTTGCAGATTGAGCAGCGCGACGTAGGCGTCCATGCCACCAGAGGTTGCCGTAGGTGGCCAGGCCCTCGAAATAAGCAACACAGTCTTGTCGATACTGCGCAATCCCGAGATCAAGTGCCGCTCACTAAGCGAAATCTGCTTGTAGAAGGATAAACCATTGTTTTTGAGATCCAAAAAGACGAGACGGTCCGACACGAGTTCTGTGACAAGGAGCAGGGACGCAAGGTCACCTGCAGATGCAGACTGAGGGCTGTAGTTGGCGAGAGCGAAAGGGTAGGAGAATCCGTTGATGCCGTGCTGCGCCGTCTTGGGTGTTCCGAAATAGGAGGTCCACGGCACTGCTTTCACCGCCGTTTGGCGTGTCTTCATAGTCTCGAAACTGATGTTCAGACGGCCCACAATGTGGTTAAAGGTGTCTGCCACACACAGCGCCATGTAGTCTTGGTCGACGTCCAGCACTGTTACGCCCGCGGAGAACAGCATGACCGGGTCCGTGGGATAGAAGGCGTGGGTCAACTCGGGGTTTTCAATGTTGATGGTGGTAATCACTTGGCTCTCGTAGTCTGAAAAAAAGATGTACGGCTCTCGAATTGAGAAGTCGACTGGTTTCAAGACCGAATGCGTGAACGTTTTGCCAGTCGCAGTCGACAGATTCGGCGACAGCCCTGGCACAGGCTCCATCATATACACTCTCCCAGGACCGAGGAAGTAGAGGCGCTGTTTCCTGTCCGTGGCACAGGCAACTGTTGACCTCAAACCCTTCGCGTAAAAGTTCACCCACGTCGCTGCTTTCGAACCCGTAGGACGCGTACGCTTGAGGACCGGCATCGGATGCAACGATTGCGAGCCTGTCGTTGTCAAGATAAAGGACCAGACGCCCATCCCATCGGGTAGCCACACTCGATCTTCACTCCAACCTGTCTGATCCTCAGTCGTCTCCGGCTCGCCCCGGCTTACGCACGGAAGCATAAAAAACCTGTTGTCGTAGACGAGTTCAGCCACGGTCTTCCAGTACGACTCCTCGACGCTTGCTGTTCCAACGTCGTAGCATTCGTCTGCAGTCGAATCGCAAAGGCAAACCGGGTACCGACCGGCAACGGTCATCGATCCAACTTTGAAGCTCACGCTGTCATCTTGTAGTCGAAACATAGTCTTGAATGTGGCCAGCGGGTCTTGCTTTATGCTTTCGCAGTCTCCTGCAGAGTCCTGCTGGCCCAAGTAAGCAACGTATGCGTGCGTCAGGTCCGGGGAACCCGGTATATACAGCACTTCATCGTCGAAGTTCTGAACGAGCCGAAAGTCCAGGCCAGAACGGAAACCTTTCGGCGTGAACGCGTCTAGGTAATTCCACTTGGAGCCAGTTTCTGTAGATGTCTCTCCATTGTCCGCTGCCGCGGCGCGTGCCGCCGCTGTTGACTCGGCACGGCCAGCTTGCTTTAGCAAGTTCAGCGCCGCCGCCGCTTCCTCTGCACCGAGCTGTAAGGTGGACGGACTCGTCTCCCCCTCCGCCGCAGTTGACGACGGAGTGCTTGCACTTGGCTTCGTGCGTTTGAGGGCTAGCCTCCTCAGTCGAGCATTCGCGCTAGGCGCAGTGGTACCCGCGGACCAGCAGAGAACGTACCGGTACCCTGGCTGCAGGTCTGCAGGGAACGTTTCGGTTGTCCCGTCCGGACTCACGTAGTCCGCCGTAAGCGTCGTGGACTCAAGTCCCCCCGACTCGCAAAGCGCCCGGTTGTCACTGACTGAATCGGCGACCGCGAGGGACCTCGGAAAGATCTTCAACTTGTCGGTGAGAGCCAAGCCGACGCCGGTCGCCTCTATTTTTTGTTGGCCTTCCACCTGAACAACGTCGACATCCCCGGTCGACGGCCCCCTCACCTGAACGCTGCCGACCCAGATGCTGAAGCGGCCTGCGCCCGAGCACACACCCTCCTCGCTTGAGCAGTAGCACACGCGGAGATGTCCCGACACGGACGCCTTTGTTTTGATCGGCCAGGATTGCCAAAAAAGCGACGTCGCGTCAGACGCGGCAGTGAGAGAGCCACTTGATGCCGAGTCGGCGTGAACGACGCGAGCTGTACGCAGCGTGGCGAGGTCGGCGAAGGGCAAACCAGCGGGGACCTCGACGACGGATGCGTCCATGGCGTCGGTACCCTCTGCGCCGCACTGGGTGTGCTGATCAACGACTGTGATCGCGTCGAGAGAGCGCAGCATGGAGCCGCGCAACGTGATGCTGAACGTCCCTCCAATGACTGCGGTGGTGGCTTCAAACGTCGGATACTCAACCGAGACCTTGCCGACAAACGTCCGGAACATGTTGCCCGTCTCGCAGGCGTCTCCGCCGCACCAGCACAGGAGCGTCGTCCGCGTGGACGAAGCGACTGTGAAGTCTTTGAAGGCCACCCAGTCCGTGACGTGGGTGGGCCGCGTTGCAGAAACAATCTGGACATCTTGCGGCGAGACATCGTCGCCGCAGTGACGTTCTGCTAACGTGGTCGGATCCGTTTGCGACAGCATCATCAGGTGGTTCCGCAGCGGCAGCCGTTTACCCGACAGAGTCAACGTGACTGTTCTTCCGACCGGTACGGACTCCTCCACCGTTCTCTGAGATAGGCCGCCGACGACCCACGTGTTCAGCTGAAAAAAGTAGCTTCGTGCCTCGGCGCAGTCACCTCGGTTCCCGTTGCAGAAGCAGACGGCGAAATACGCGCCGGGGGTCAGGTCCGGTGTTTTGTCGTCGATGACGATGCTCACTGACCTCCACACAATTCGCGAGAACTGCATCGAGACGCTCTCGACAGCATCCGGCGCCCTGTCAAGGTTCGTGAACCGCAAATACGGCCGGGACTCAGTCGGATCCGGGGCCGCACAGTTGAACGTGTCCTTTTCTTCTCCTGCCGGAATCGGGTAAACGCGAATGCGCATCTCACTCGCTTCCTTCGAACCCTCCAGCCCCGCATATGTGAGGCCCACGTCCACGTCCTGACCACTCGACGATTCCCACGCAGCTTCTTCCACCAAGGGTCCCTTAACGACAAAGTCGCCCAGAAGAATGGCAGACGACGCAGAGGCAGGCTTCCAGCAAGCGACGTAGTATCCAGCGGCGATACTCACCGCAGTCGTAAACCGGAATGTTTGGTTGAATGTCTTCATCTGCACGTTTGCACTTGCGTCGTCCAGAGTACCGCTGGCACCGTACGCCTTCGAGAGCGTGGCCTCCATGGCAGCCTCCGCATCACATGATTCCTGAGTAACGTAAACTGTTGCACTCTTTAGGAAATCCTGGTTGTCACTCGAATCGAGGCCAGCAACTGAAATATCAATGAGGCATTCGGCGCCGACGAAACAGGCGAAAACGGCGCTTGATGTTACAGGGCCTGTGACGAGGACGACCGCCACGGGCACCCTGTATTCCGCCACTGTACTGCACAGGTGCTGTGCAGTCGATCCCCCCTCTGCCCTGAACGGATCTGACGCCCCGTTCTGCAAAGGAGTTGAGCGCCGGCAGTAGCACACGGAATGTATGCCGCCTTTGTACGGGAAAGTCTCCCACGATACGTGTGCGTTGTTTAGGCGTCCTAAACCGTTCTGCCTGAAGCCGTCAATAAGCCCACTCGTTTGGCCGGTGCACTTCGTGTCCTGAGTGAGGATGAAAAAGTCTGACGCGGCCTGTTGCTCCCCTCGCCATTCGAGTTCAACGTTCACTGCGTTCCCCGAAAATGCGTAGCTAACAACCCGTTCTGAAGGTCCTTCGAAGGTGAATGTCCCCGCGTTCCACGCAAAGTCCGCCGGCGACGTGCAAGACGAGGACGGCAAAGGACACTGGCAGATGGCAGCCGCCTCTGGGGCCATTCCGAAGAAAGGCTGCTTCGAGGTGACGTGCGCACTGCTCGCGTCGACTTCCTGCGGCTCCAAGACACCTCCATTCGGCAACCCGCTGACTTCCCCACCGGTTCCGCAGGCCCCCGACACCACGCGCACGTTCGTAACATCCTCACGAAGCCTGTAACCCTGAAGGTGTGCATCGCAGACGGCCCCCACATGGCACGTAACTTCCTGGCCGGCGGCCAGTCCAGAGATATTGAGAGTTCCCACTTTGAAGGTATACTGAGAGACTGTCGAGCAGTCAACCTCGTCGGTCTTCTTGCACCAGCAAAGGTCGAGATCTGCTCGGCCGATATCCGGCAAAGTCTCTTCCCATCCAAATGTTACGTCCACAGCCTTCGCCAGGTCTTTGGCCCCTGGGGTCACCCCGTTGCTGATGCCGTAGTTCCTTCCGGTGGAACTCCCGCATGACTCAAGAGCCGCCAGTCTATCTTCTTCAGCAGGGTTAAAAACCTTTGTGAAGACGGCGCATTTCTGACCCAGCACGCACTCGACTTCAACTGAAGGTGAGGCAGGACCTCTGAGGACGATCTGTGTCAAGTCTATGCGAGGGGCGCCAGCGGCCTCGCAGCCCTGCGTAACCTCCGATTCACAATAGTGGACAGCTACAACCGACGCAGGGCTCTCTTCATTGCCTAGCGGGGACAGATCCACTGCATACGCCATGTCTGAATCAGCTTTAACGGGGAGCCTGAGCTCCCCTGCGTCGGCATACACGGTTCCCTGTACCCCGTGGAACGGTGGCTTCGGAGGGGTAATGGTGACGTCGTCTGCCAGGATCGCAGTCATCGGCCCCATCCACACATCGTAGATGGTCAACGTCCCAATCTTGATTAGTGCGTCCGTTGCACAACCTCCGCTTTTCGACGCGCAGTAGCAAATGGAAAATGCTTTTGATTTTAGCTCTAATTCAGAGGGAAACAGAGGGCTGCGACTCACGACTTCCTTAAATGCCTTGATCTGCGTGTTCGATGTCGCGGGTGTGCCCGCACTTGACTGGTCCGAGTCCGTCTCGCTACCGCCCCCTACACCCTTTGCTCGAGCGGAAGCCATGTCGACGGTGATGAGATGCCCCGTGTCGGGCAGCCCAGCAGGTCTCACGGAGCACTCGTCTTCCCTGACGAAGTAGTCCGGTTCCAGATCGTGTTTTGGGTCCGCGGCAACCCCCTCAAACTCGAACGGACACCTGGACCCGCACGCGCATTCCACAGCCAGGTCCTGCTGAGGCGCCACGAGCGCAACCGTGACCACTGGCACTGAGAAGTCTGCGTCGTCGTTGCAGGCTGTCTCGAGGTTGCACCAGCACACATCGAGTTGTCGCAGCGAACCGACGTTGACATGCAGAATGCTGCCTTGTTCGTAGACGGCATTCTCTGTGATATCCCTGGCCCCGTTAGTGACGTCTGAGAGCGTAAGGGGAACCGTGTTGGAGCCGTTGTCACGACCACAGCCCCCGGTCGGAACGAGTCGCACGTTCGCCAGGCTGGCGGGCATATCTGGACGGCTCACCGTGACATCCGTGCCAATAAAACGACTAAACCCTTGGGTAGTCACCGTGATTCGCGTTGGCTTCCCGAGCACCGCCGCTTGAGTCGCGTCCTGACGCTCCGCTCCGAGAGGCCCCGCAAACTGCAAGACACCCAGACGGGCAGGACTCAGCGTCACCTGCTGAGAACCCCCCGAGTCCGCGCTGCCGTCCAGTTGGACCAAGGCAGATGTCGGGGCTTTTGCCTCAAGGTTTGTCGACTGCGAGGCAGTCGGGTCCGCCTGTCCACTCGGTTCAGCACCAGGGCCCGCGGCGTCTCCTCCAACTCCGTTCTCAGAACCTTTGTCGGCAGCATCTCCGACACCTGGTGCACCGTTTCCCGTGGTGTCTTCCCCAGTACCATGTCCAGCATCCGAATCCGCTCTGTCTTCCCCGGCAGCTGGTGGAGACTCTTGTTCGGGGGCTCCCCCGCCGCTTTGATGAGAACCCTGTTCCTCGTTGTTCCCCCCTGCGTTTTGTTCAGAACCCGGTGTCGCGGAGTTTCCGCCATCATGGTCAGACGCGGGAGGTCCCTCGGTGTCTTCTGGGACAGCCCCTTTTATCTGGCGACAAATGGCGAACGCGCCATTATCTGCTGCGTGCCCGAGAGCTGTGGCAAGGTTCTCTTGGTTGACTTGAACAACAAGCTTGCCAGCTTCCTCAACCACGTCTGGAATGTATCTTCTGGACTGTGTGCAGTCGGCATCTGTGCCCGAATATTCTGTCAGAAACATACCTCCCGAAGCGTCTCCGTCGAAATCTGACGCGTCAAACGAGATTCGGCACGGCCCGAAGGATTCCTGGCACGCCACGGCCTTCTCCTCGACGAACTGCACACTGAGTGTTCCGACAGGAACCGTGTAGGCGGTGCCCACGCAGTCCTTCACGTCCGTCGCATCGCACCAACACAGCTTGTACGAGACGCGACTCGACTCCGGTCGGCTGGGAATAGGCTCGCTGAGGATGATCGTGTTCCGTTTCGTGTTCCGAAAAACGCCCCCGCTCCCCAGCTCGGTCGTAAGGTCGGGATCGGAGCAGTCGACAGCCTTCACCCCGATAAACAGCGTCGGATTCGAGTTCCCAATGTACGTGAAGTTCACTTCGCAGTAGCTGCCGCTGTAGCACAACGCATTGATGGCCTCCACTCCGTAACTGAACACCTCGCCGACTTTGATGGTGAAGTCCGCCAGGCTCGTGCTAGAGGCGGAAGGATTCCAGCAAATCGCATAGGCGCCTCCACTTTTTATAGTCGTCAACACCTCGAGCGTATCATCTACGGAACTCGACGGGGTTCTCCAACTCCCAGTCAGGGCTTCGAGCGCGCTGAAGTGTCCTCGGTCCCTGGCGACCAACCCCACGGTCGTTTTCCCCGTTGATGATCGCGCGTCGCATTTGTCCGCGTGCTTCCGACCCCCGCGCTTGCCAGAGCGTCCAAACTGCCTCACCGTTCGACGTCGTTTGCTGGACAGGGACATACTTGTTTGAAGCAGTGCACCACTTTCCTCGCTCTGCGCGGCCTCCCCGCCTGGATACAGCGTCGGCGTCTGCTCGATTTGAGCAATGCCAGGTCCGTCGTCCCCTCCGCACGTCCTGACGACTGCCACAGGCGACTGGGAAAGGTCCAGCTTGAACAAATTGTGTCCGGGAATCTTGAGCCGGCACGGGGCTCCAGTTCTGCACATAAGTTGAAGTAGACTCGCCGACCACGCAGTTGGGACCGGCCCTTTCCAGCTTAGCGTTCCAACCGTCGCGGTGCACTTAACGATACGGGGCGCCTGGTCGGTCGTGCAGTCCCTTTCGTTCACCCAACAAACGACAGCGTCTCTGTGGACCGCGAGCCAGTGCAGGTGACCCGTGGACAGCGTGGAAGCAAGTGCCGCGGGGCCTCCACCCGAGATGGGTAAGCCAAGGGTCGTCTCTTGGATGGCGCTGTCCGGCAAGTCTTCTCCCACATTCGCCGTTTGGCTGAACCGCTGGTATGCAAGGTCCTGCCGATCGTCTGGACACGTCTCACGCCCCGCGATGAGCCCCACGAGTGCCGCGCTCTGCAGGTGGCCATGCAGATTGGTGAACCTTGAGTAGTCCGTGAAGCCGGTGACGGCACCTGGGTCATCCACCTGCGGCTCCGCTGGGTACGTGTTGAGCAGCTTATCGGGTTCGAATTCAATCGAGCATTCAGCTCCACCCGGCAAACCACACATCATCTCCCCCCAGTCCCGAGGGCGAGGGTTAACCGCGCCCGGTAACGTCCCGACAAAGATGCTCTGCAGGCCTCCGCCGTCAGAGGCAAATTCGTCACTCGCCCACCTCCAGCAAACTGCCTTCTCAGTGTTGACGGCTGCGATTCGATACAGGATGACCGCCGTGCCTGAGTCTCCAGATTCATAGCTCATATACGTCGATTTCGCGATCGCTTCGTCCGGATCGTCGTTCGAGCAGCTAATCGCTCCGTTCTTTGGAATGTCCTTCAAATAAATGGACGTCTGTACTGCGGCCTCCTCGGACAGGATACCCTTGACACCTACCTCCACGTTCGCGTCGTCTATCCGCTTGAAAACTGTCGAGATTAGGTCCACCATGCCGGCTGTGGGAACGATTTGAGCCACTCCAAGCTTCACACTGTATCTCGTCGGTTGCAGTGTAATGACTTGGTCAGGATTCCAACACAACTCGTAAAGTTTTGCAACATCAGGCGGCAATTTCAGGCTCATCTGCATCGGCTTCGTCGAAGGATGCACAGAGTCTGCGCCTTCAAGTGCCCTCGAACTCATCTCCACGAGCGCTGCCGACTCGGCTCTAGAATCTCCGGGAACACACTCATGTGTTCCGACAAGCGTCAGCGTATCTCTCCCGCTCTCAGGACATGGGTCATCTAAGCGAAGAAACTCGTCTCGGTTGAGGCCAGTGTACGACTCGACAGCCGCGTCATCTTCGGGACTGTGGGGGTACATGACACAAATGTGTTTCCCTTTACAGTGAGCAGCCACTTGAGCCGCGACGTCCAGGGGTGCGCACGTCACTGCCGTTGGCTGCCTGTTCGCGAGCCCCCAGGAAGCCGTCTTTACGGAAACCGTTTCAGACGCTCCACACGTCAGAAGGCCACGCCCCATTCTGTTGACGGCAAAAGCGCCCTGTTCGAGTCGATCGTCGGCGCTGAAGTAGTCCTCCAACGGCTCCACAGGGCTCGCCTGGACGTAGCCGTCGGGGTACGTTACAATTTCAAGACGGCCAAGGCCCCCCGGTTTCCCGCACGCGTCGAGCGCAGCGACTCTGCTATACGACAGGTCGAACGTATTGAGATTGAGGCCTGTTACGTTGATGTCGCAGCCTTGAGAATCATTGCAAAAAATACGCAGCTGAGTGTCCTCCGAAATGCGCGGCCCTCGCCAGAACATGGCGCCTATCTTCTCCACGCATCCGTCCGGCATCGTGCATTGGCTTGAGTCGAAAATGTAACAGAGCACCGCTGCCTGCCGAGAACTCATCCACGTTCGGTCGTCTAGGGGAAAACTCAAAGTCTTCTTGCTGGCTTCCGACGTCACCACATGGAGAAGAACAGCCTCCGCCGCTGTCGTGGGAACGTCTGCGGCTGCGTTCTGGAATCTCGGATCTGACCGAACCGACGGACAGTCAAATCCGTTTACCACATACAGCTCTCCCCCGGGGGCAAACGTCGCAGTGTCGGTAGGGTCTGTCGAAGCCTTCGGCTTTAGAGTCACCAAACACATTTCTTCGTCTCCAAGCGAGCAAAGCACCAGGTCCGCCTCGGGCTGGGTAGCCACGGTGTTATCCAGTTCTGGGGCCAGGACGGCAGGAACCGTTGTCAGGTATATCCTCTCCTCGTAAATTACTTTTCCGGTTGCATCCCGAAAGATCGATTTCCAGCAAACCTTGCGTTCGATGGAAACTCTTAAGATCGAATAATGGATATCCGAAGCTTGTGCACCAGATGTCGTCGGCGTACTTGGCTCCACAGAGGACCAATGAATTTCCGTCTCCTGGTCGGAGTCTGCGCAAGCAACATCCTCAGACGCCCCATCAGAGACGGATTCCAGAGGGCTGACGTAGATGCTGTGTTGTGTCACAGGAGCGTCGGGGCCGGATATCTGTTCCAGAGCAGCTTCGGTTACCATCGCGCTCACCACGAGGTCGAGCGCTGCCTGGCCCTGACTGTCCTGTTCTACGCGTCGACTCGCCACCGTAGGCCGAGCCGGAAAAACAAGGAAACCTCGACTTACGACGAAGCGATCCTCGTCCAGCTCCTCTACCTCCAGCCCAGATGCTTCGAAGGGATTCCAACAGAGTTTCCACAGCGATGCGGGCTGGATGTCAACGGCGAAAGTTTTTGCCGACAAAGCAGTTCCCTGCTGGGGGACCTCGTCCGGTACCGCGTCCGAGTTCGTATCCCGTGTCGACGTCGCGCCGGAGTTCTTCACCTTCGCGTAAACGTACTCGCCGGGTCCTCCACATGCTGTGGAGTACGCAGCCCTTGCAGTTGAATAGTCGACTGCATCCATGTTTAAACCGTCAATGTCAAAGACGCACTGTCGATCCTCCGTCTTGCAGACGGTAACCCTCTCTGGAGTCTCGACAGTCGGCCCGACCCACAAAGCCAAGCCCAGAAACTGAGTGCATTTCGAAGTCGAGGCGTCGCTCTCAGCTGCGCATCTGTCTATGCGGTAGCAGATGCCCGCCTTGCCTGTCGACTTTAGGAGTTCTCCAGCTGCGGAGTCAATCAAAAACGTCTGCCGCTCGGGCGTCAACACGTCGCCTGGAAGCACACGACGCGTCTTCGAAGTGGCTCGTCTCGCCTCGTTGTAGGCAGGGTCGGTCGGTTCCGGGCACGGCGCTTGGTTGAGCTCCGTATCCAGCAAAACCGTCACAGCGACGTCCAAGAAAGCGGGCACGGCAGGGGCTAGGCCTCCCGTATACGGGACGGTGGCGGGGACGGGAACAACCGTCACCCGGCACTGGCTCGTCGCCAGAGCGCACGATACCGCAACCGCCGGAGCGTCGCCCGTGTCAGGCAGCGACGGACCCGCGACGTAGCCAAGGAGCGTGGCACTTTGCGCAGAGATCGGGTTTTTGGAAGTCGAGCCGTTCGGCTGGGACGCTTTCTGCAACAGCTGAGACCAGCACACCGCCATCGTCTTTGTGTGGGTCACTTGAAGCTTGAAGGACCCTAAAGTGCCTTCGAGCGACGGTTCGCCGGGCACACTCTCCCCAGTTGCTTCAAAGGGCTGAACCGGTCCTTGAATCTGCAGCGCTGCATCTCCACTCGTGTCCTGCTCGTAGTCGCACGGCACCGCGGTGTCCGCGGGGTACCCGTCCACAGGCTTGAGATAGACAACAACGGACGCGTAGGTGTGTGCGAGGTCGATCCCCGACAAGGCGTCGACTCGATACCACAGCGCCATCGGATTGCTCGTGATTTCTGCATCGAGCGTCGCGCTGTACAGTCGCCACGCAAAGAGGACGTGGCCAACGGTCTCGGTGAATCTTGTCAAGTCTTCAGAGTCACTTTCCCCCGAGCGGAAACACAGGTCAAAGCCAGCGCCTTCGGACGAGAACGGCACCTGAAAAACAAGACGCGTTGAGTTCGCCGCGGGGACGCCTGCACTGGGGTCAGTCACGTCGCCGTCGGCAACAAAACTCCAGATTGACCTTTGGAGTTCACCTCTCCCATCTGAACCTTGAAACGCGTGCGCCTGCGCTGCCGCCTTGAGGTCCGACCCGCGGCCCATCGACGGCTGATCGTGAAGGCCAGAAGACGCTGGACGAGCCTGGGAAGCGAGACGCGAGCCTGACTGAGCCTGCAGGACCCGGATCTCAACGGCAGACAAAGACGAGCTGACGAGAGGACTATAGGGCCCCCAAGGCGTCAGAAGGCCTATGCCGGTGTCCGAGCCGCAGCGTTCGAGTGCCGCCATGCGGTTCGATGCCGTCTCGTAGAGATTCAGATTCACACCGTTCACTGTGGCGAGACAGGGCTCCGGGTCGTCTGGTAAGCACACCAACACGTTTGACGCATCGTCCGCTACGGCGCCGACCGCGTAGATCTTCCCCAGCGAACCACCACAGGGTGGGCTGTCATTGGGGCATGCCGCCGCGGCGTCTCCGCGTGTGTACACCCAACAGAAATGCGCAGATCCGCGCGCCTGGAGCCACGGGAAGAAACGTTGCTGCAGGAGCGCTCGCAAAGAAGCGTCGGATTCACCT
Organism: Neospora caninum Liverpool; assembly: GCF_000208865.1. NCBI lineage: Eukaryota > Apicomplexa > Conoidasida > Eucoccidiorida > Sarcocystidae > Neospora > Neospora caninum. The sequence continues at coordinate 616,800 of NC_018391.1, forward strand.
TGGAGCTCCAGCGGAAAGCCCTTCATATTTGCCCCCGCGGACTCGTCGTAAGAGGCGTTGTCAATCTCGTCAAAGACGGGGTCTTGAGAATTTGACGGGCACGCCTCTTCCATGACGTAGACACGGAAGGTCGAGGGCAGATAAGGAGACTGCCAAAGAAAAAGAACAAACAAAGCAACCCCTCTGACGTTCACATCGCGTCTGCTCTCACGGTCGATAGCGGCATGTACAAATCTTGTGTCGCATCCAGGCTTTCGCATGCAGCGGACGTTCGTCAGGCAACGGATACACGTGTCAGAGGCCCCGCTGCTCACGTGATGGTTCGAAAAAAATCAAAGGGGTAAACGCCAAACGGGTAGCAGATAAACACACGAGAGCAAACTAGAAAGGATCGCCTGCACACCTACCGCGTTTATCGGGTTCTCCTCTGATGGAAGGGGTTCTGCCGTCACACGGAAGCTGCAAGGCTGGTCACCAGGTGCGACGAAACACCGGGAGTCTTCAAGGCTCAGCGTTTGCACATCTGACGCCCTCGGGAAGGTTGTAAGATACGTCGAGAAGTTGTGCGAAGGCCGGCTGTCTCCCAAGGCAACTGATTCGATCCAACAGAGCTTTTTCGCGGACGGCCCTGCCTTAAAATGGAGCTCAATAAGGTAGTCTGTCGCTGCCGACAATGCCGGGAACGGCACGATGGTGACAGACGACTCCGGCAGATTCGCCAAAGACCCGGAGCTACAATCCGTGTCTGTGAGGCTGTCGACAGAAACTGCAACGACCTTGCTTCTGAGCAGAAGGTTGTTGGTGAATTCGCCTCGGAGAACTAGAGTCACGTCGTCATCGGTGACGGTCGACTGGACGGACAGCTGAACACCTGAAAGCCAACAAGGCAAAAGCACTCTGCAACGTGGCCTATACACCGAGAAGGCGAACAGCGCAACCGTAAACAGCTGCTCAGGACGCTAACCGTCTCGGCCGATCCTCCAGCTTGTCGCCACTGACCCGGGGCGTTCTCCACGTGTGCCAAATGTGAATGCACACACTCAAAGGCCCGCGGTCGTCTAGGTGCACAACGCTATCAAACACGAATTCACAACATGCAATGCGCGTAACTGATTTGTTTATCTCCTGGAGGCGCACTCCGGGAAGGCGAAGATCTCTGCCACACGCAAAACTTCAAACTTTCGCAACCTGTTTCACGCTGCTCCCAAGGACACAAGGGATGCCTGTGGGACTGGGACTCTGGTCCCCGACGCAGCATGTGCAACACTGCCGTAGATGTATGCGTGCAACCTCGTGCACACGTTTGGTGACGAAATCTCCACTCGGCTCGCGCAGCATGCATACGGCTGCACTTCCACATACGTGCCGAACCATGCACACATCCTGTACACGTGAATATCTTCCTACGTGCACGTTATGTGCACCGAAGTAGACATCCATGGGTATATGCATACATGCGATTACAGATCACGCCGCTGGAATTGCCCCATGTATCTACGCATGGTTAGAAGTAATACTCGAGCACACGCTGTTTGCGAGAGGATGTTGGGAACTGGCCACATGTGCGTGTAGCGGGGCACAGAGAACTCGGTCGGGTTATCGGTGTCGCCGCATGAGTCGCTTACTGTCGAGTGCAACAGCGGCTGAAACGGCCTTTATAACCTCTGGCGAAAACACACAACAGAGATACCGCGGAGAAACTGTTTGGCGCACGCGTCAAGCGATATTCTGGCGGACACGAAATAGAGAGCCATCTGGTGGGACACCGGCGCGACTGACGGAGTGACGCGCGTTGCATGAACCAAAGTGAGAGTGTGCGAATCTCTTCTTTCACAGAGCGCCCAACTCCAAACAACCGACACAGCCCCATTCCTTTTTTTATTCTCAGGCAGTGGTTCACCTTCCGGTTCCTTTCCCGCCGTGGAGCTGCCACAGCAGAGCCAGCGGCTGTCCCACCCCATCAACGTGAAAACGCCAGCGTTATAAAAAGAAACCAAATCGACGTCGCGGGTTTCCAGGCGCATAGGTATCCAGAGACGGTTTTCTGTTTTAGACCGCGACGCGGGCGGGGAGGGCTTACCGCAATGCGTACTGAACGCCCCCCCCCCCCCCCCCCCCGCCGCCGCCGCCCCTGCTCCGGCGCGCGTTTCACCGTACCTTTGAGGACCACGTAGCCTATGAATTTTTTGCCTTCGCAGACGGCGTAGAACAGCGCAGTGGCGGATTCGCCAGGGAAGACGGCTTTCGCAGAATCGCCCGCCTCAACGGTGACAGAGACGCTGATCTCTGACGCGTCCGCGCTGCACCAAGACGTGCTCGGATCGTCGTTGGCCGCGGGGACAAACCTCAGCTTGGTGGTAAACGGACGGCTCTTCCAGCTCCCATTGCTGGTCACGTGAACTTCAAACGGGCAGGACTTTGTTGCACCCTCCCACCCGCAAAAGAGGGTCGGGACGCCGCCCCACGCTTCGCGGCCCACGAGGGACAACACGGCTCGGGTTGACACCGACACGGCCCGAGCTGGAAGCTCCACGGCCTGTCGGAACCCTACAGATTCGGAGTTGATTGCGAGAGCAAGGGAGGCAACCATCTGGTTGAACTCGCTCTCGTGTGAGCACCGCGTGTTCACCGCGACCCCGTTTGCCGCCTGGGTGACGACGGGGGCATTGGCATTGCAGTAGCAGAGTTCGTAGAGGCCGACACTTGCACTCGAAAATCCGGCGAGAGACGCCAGATCCACCTCGGAACTGATCGCCACAGGGCCCAGCATGGCGCCATCGACAGCCGCGCAGCTGGCCTTGATCGCGACGAAGCCACCCTCGGGCGGCAAGCCCCAAATCGTGCCGCTGGACCCCGGGAGCGTCGTCTCACTGCTCGTTCCCGGCTGTGTCAGACTAAACTGAAGGACACACGCCTCTCCGAGACGGCAGCGGACGGAAGGTGGGAGGCGCAGAGTCCCCCCCGAACCCTCTGCATTCGCGCTCGTCGCGACCAAATAGGGCCCTGGACAAAGTGACAACGGGACAGGAACGACGTGGACCATGAGCGCAAAGACGCAGAGTGGTAAACGTCTCTCTCTGCATCTTCGTCGCATTCCTCTTTCCCCTCTCTGGTCGCACGTTTCAAAAAAGCCGAGCATCTCCGATAGACACACAAACTGGATGTACGCCTGTGCAAAAACGCGCACAGTGTGGTGAGTTACCTGCACAGGGGCACACGACTGGAGTGATTCTAAACGATGGGCGCCCACGGGGACACCCCAACAGCCATATATTGGGGTTTTCCAAGTGACGCGGCCAGAAATTAGGAAATCAGCACACACGTCGCAGCTTGAGGCGATGAAACGCTCATGCGTCAGAACTGCCATCCCATCCGGAGAAACGAACCGAGCTGACAAATGAGAAAGAAGAATAATCGGCTTCTGTGGACACAGTCGCTGAGCTTGACAGAAGGCGGCTCAAGTTGGAAGTGTTGACGAGAAATGCGTAGCGGTATGGAGAGCAAACGAAAGTAAATCTTGCTGAGCGTTTCTTCCCTAGCCAGACCCAAACGTTCTTTGAACCAGAAACGGGTGTCTGCCGAAGTTGGCGGTACGCATACATGAGAATGCGATCGTTTTTCCTGCTCAACGGCGACATCCTATTGGCTCGGTGTTTTTCGCAACCCTGGGAAAAGCCTGCCTCGCCTTTACCTTGGCTGAACAACTAGGCCACACACACACACACTCACCGTAGTCTACGGGGTAAGTACAAAAAACGGGGTTGGCTTCGTCACAAGGCGCAGATTCAATACACGCTTGCATGTCGTCAAAAACGCGTAGTCCGGCGCAGTCCACGTAGCGGTTGTCCTTCTCTGTCTGTGGATGGCCCGAGCACCACTTGATGTCCCACCTGCGAACAAAATCCACACCAGCTGTGTCTGGCGACAAACGCTGACAAAGACTTCCAAGGGTGCCTCGTCCCCGCCCGCCCCCCATCAGGCCCTCGATTCCGTCTCTGAAAGAGCGAAGAAAAAGAAGCGTTTCGAAAGACGCAACTACGGATAAGGCGATTCTTAATAAACGCCGCGCACGACTGATTTCACGAACAGAGGATGCCTCTGCGATCGAGGCGTCGCAGCCAGCGAAAGAAGAGAGACACAGACGCTGGCGAGCCGACGGAGCAAAAGCGCATGAAACACAAAGCGATCGGAAAAGAGCTCACTGCCCCGCTTCGCGCCCTGCATGCCACGAGCTTCGGACGTACGGTGCAATCTTTGCGGAGCCGTCGAGCCCGACCCATGTCGTCGTCCACGGAGGGCTGCTAATATCCGCCCCAGCCTTCAAACACTTTTGCTCGATGTCTGAGTGGCGGTGTGCAGACTGCTCCTCTTCCAAAACAGCCGCGGGGCAACTTTGCTCAGGAAGTCGGCTCGAGTCCAGGGAAGCGGATTTCACCGGCAAAAGCGCCTGGGTGCCCTGGAACAGGCCTACCCACGAGAACGTGTCCGGCTCAGAGAGGAACTGCAAACAAAGCAAAAAGGGGATCCGTCGTCCACAAGATGTGCAAGAAAGGCAAACGAGGTGGAAAACCGCCCTCTTCCTGGCTTTATCTTGACGCCTTCCTATAGGCAAGCCCCACACACTTTCACATCTCATGCAATGAAAACCGACAATGAAGGTAAATGCACATACATACATATATACATATATACATATATATGCACATGGTGGCACTAAAATATCTTGTGTTCAGCTCCCAGCAAGCACGATCTTGTGTTCAGCTCCCAGCAAGCACGCTACCGCGTACGCCAGAGACGCGGTCAGCTACGTTCTCACACTGCAGTCGACTGGATGAGAATCGTAGGGACAACAGACGCGCACGCGGTGAGCAAGAGACGTGTCCTCTACCATTCACAGACGAAAACCAGATGAATTTCGCCCTCAAGATCGTTTGTAGGCTCTACACAACGACAGGGCCGCACAACAGGACTGTGGGTGCACATGCATGCGTGCCCATCTCCCGGTTATCTCTATACATACATACATGCATACATCCATACAAATGCATGCATGCATGTGTAGGCATATATATATATATATATATATATATATACATGCGCACAGTGTGTTGGACACCAGGAAGTCTCGGGAGCGATCGGCGGTTTGTTTCGTTCCATCTAATGTGTGACCTACATTCATGATTTTCGCGTCGTCGTCGCTCTGCATGACGGCAACTCTGGAGAAGTCGGAGGGGACACGAAGATCTGAAACGAGCCGGCGGCACGTCAGCTGCGCCTCCGCGAAACTTCCAATGTACATGAACAGATCTTCCTCGACGCTGGCGTAACACTTCAGCCCATACTGCACCGCAGAGGCCCACGGGCACCTGGCTGAATCCGGAAGGCCGTAGATCCCCCGAGTTAAAGGGTAAGTCTTTGCAACGAAGTACTGCTCCCACTGTCCCCCATGCGCAGGCACCTGGTCGGTATAGGAGTATGCGGCGACGAAGCTGGCGCAAGGCGCGTCCAGTCCCACGTGAAACATGGGCCTCTGCGACGTTACCTGGACTCCGTTATCTTCCGATTGACTCGTGACCCATCGCCTGGCCACACACAAATTAAAACCCGTTTTCCGGCTTATCTCCTGAGCGGAACTGTCAAAGATCCCACTGCCCCGGATGTCGGCAACCGGGAGGACACCGATTTGACCCTCGCACGTGTTGCTCTGTGCAATCATTCCGTAGTTTGTAAATGTCTTCCTTGTGCCATCGCTGTAGTTTGACGTTTCGACCACAGCGTAGAGACAGATGTGTGCGCTCGTCGAGGTCCCGTCTTCCGCCGTCGTCAGCATCGCAAAGTCGGAGAGGTTGTCGGGCACCGCAAAAGCGCGTGCGACGAGCCAACCTTCTTTAGCGTCTGCAGCGGCCTGTTCCCAGTAATCTTTGGGCACAATCGAAGACGCCAAATACGCTCCATACTCGACGGGGTTCTTCATCGCCTCTTCTGCGCCCCGCACCACCACGTAAAACTCCACGGGGGTTAGCGAACCGAGCGCTTCGCCAAAACCCGACATCGCGTCGTTCACGTACGCCGTCGGCGGGGGCTCTGCGACGGCACAGACACAAGGCACAGAGCGACTTTGTTGAAATGGATGCGCGTGTACACAGAAACATGCACGTCCATGCATATACACACACATACGTAGATATATATATATATACATTTATCATTCTCTGTGTGCGTAGCATATACCTATACAGGCACATGTGCACAACAGTTCTCCGACGAATTCGGAGAAGACATTCTTTTCTCTTCTGCATGTACATGTAACAGAGAACAGGAATAAAGCTGAGAAACACGCACAGAATGAAAAAAGTTGGAATACAAAGGATAACTGGCATGGGGGGGGAAAGAAACAGCGCTTGAGAGGGCCTACGAGCGCGGTTGTAGAGACGCGATTCGCCCTCGTTACGAAACAGCTCACGATACAGGAACCCTCAACCGAGAACGTCTCGACGAGGCGTCCACGTGAAACGCTACCGACATTCCTTACCTTGTGTGGTAGGATCTTGCTTCGGATAAAGGCACTCCTTCGGCTTTTTAGAAACGAACTCGTCCCAGGATGTACTGCTCAGCCACGCATACATGCCCTTATCAAGACAGAACTGACTGTCAGGCTCTGCATCCCAAAACCGAGGAGACGTTGTCTCCGGCGACGAATAGGAGCATGAGGCCTTGTAGGCATCGGGGATCAAAGAGTTCGTTTTTAGCGCAGAGGACATGCAGTTTACAGGGGAGGCGTCCTTGGCGCACGTGTCGTACACCCTGCAGGATCACGAGGCACAAAAAGACAAGCGACAACGCGTCTCTTCAAATCATGCAGGATTTCCAGAAATGCACAGCAAAAACTCAAGAGAAAGCTGGTCAACTCCCCCGCCACTTTGGAGCATAGTCTTCGCTGCGTCATCGTGGGGCGGTCACGTGCGATCGCGCGAGCTGCCCTACGGGACATCTGATGCACTGTGGAAGTGTCGTTCAATCTTCCGTTCCGTTTGCCCAAGTACAAAAGGCCGAAAAACGCGTTGAAACAAACTCGAAATGCCTGCGCCAGCCCACCATCTACAAAATTAGGAGCCGACACACGGTCACCCGCGTCATCCACGCACAACTTTTGGGTGGCCCCAGTTCGACTTCCGACACCCATGGCCGAGTGACGCGCTGCGAGAGTCAGCCGAACGTGCCGAGCGACGTCAGGCTCACTCTCGTCCTGCACTCGTGCTGACTTGCAGACGCTCCAGAGCCCGGAAACCGAAACCAGGCGAATGGATGTTCCCTCGTGCGGAGACTCGTCTGGCTGCAGCTCAGAGAGGTATTTCCCTTCTATGCCAAATGAACGATACAGCCTGTCAGTCGAAGCCGCTACAAACATTGCTAGTGGGTATCAAAATAGGATTCACTGCCTCTAAACATATACAGTAGACCGTTTCGCGCAACACGCCAGTGGGCTCACAGGTCTTCGACGAACGCGCAGATGTTCCAGCAGTTCATAGACTCGTCGATTTTCACAGTTTGCTGCGTCTCGCCGGATGCGTCATCAGTTTCAGAAGAGAGAAACATGCCGCTCCCGCAGGCAGTGCGCTGCTCATGCGCGGATGTGCCCGATCGGGTTCCTGTCTCAAGCATCGATCTGCTTGACAAGTAGCCCAGCGCACGCGCACCGTCAGCCCCCTCGACGGCAGTCCGGAGACGGGACCTTGCTGAGCGCCTGGACGAACGGCCAATGAACCCTGGAGCTTTGCTATCTCGCTTGCGCGTCTCTGTAGCCGCCCGCGTTTGGGGCACTACTCTTGCACTCCCTGACTCGGCAGAGAGGGGATACGACGACACTGCCGTTGCAGCAGCGCCTGGGACTCCCCGTCCTTCAGAAACGTCGACGGGTGCAACGGCGTTCGCAGATACGATGCCCAGCCGCCTCGTAGAGGGTGGAGCATGTGAAGAGAGGAAGAACAGGAGGAACACAGGTAAAAGAAGAGAGCCCAGCCAACTCGATTTCTGCAGTACCTTCCCGAATGGTCGGCGGTTCGAATCCGACGGCCTGTCTGAGTCGTCGACTTCAGCCGAAGATGGCAAAGAAACAGACTCGCACGCGCTTGTGCAAAAACTGCGGGCTATGTCCGATGAACAGGTAGACACTCGAGCACATGATGTCGTGAAGTCATTCGCAGCCGGTGCCCGAGAACGGATCGCGATTCTAGGACGCCGGACAGAGCCGAAATGACGACGGGAACTAGGCAACAGCGCGAGCGGCCCTCGGCGCTTGAGATCCGAGCCGCGTCGACGCGCCTCCAGAGGGAGGGATGTACCCCTTCTGACAGCGCAACCCCGTTGTGCACGTCCTCCGCCAGTGCCCCGCCTGTGTCGGCACTGATGACAACACCTGTGCGACTTTGCCTCCCCGGTGCACTGTTCAGACTCCATGCAACGAGACACCGCACAAGCGCCTACGATGGGCTTTGCGCGGCAAATCGAAACCCGCTCCATTACGACGCGCGTGTGGCCATCGAGAGGCGACTGCCTGTGGCGCGCGCAGTGAGCGCCAAGCACTGGTATCTCTGCGCAGTGACAAAAGTGGAATTCACCGTCCACCAGGCCCTCACGTGAAGCTTGATCGGCTGCAGGAGCTGTCAGCACGATCGAACATGTGCATTCTCGGTGGGACGGCGTCATGATCCAAGAAGTGATGCAAGGGGAATATCCGAGAGAGCACGGCCCCGCGTCGGCGGCAGCAACGAATACGTTTAGCGAAGCAACTGACAGCCTTTGAGTGTCGTCTCGCGGCTGCAGATCAACATTTTCGTTCCGTTCAGCCACTTGTCGACTCTTGAGCGAAGGCCCGCCCAGAAGACAACATTTCCACGGCAGACCGACACGCGCTAAGCTTTTCAGTTCCGGAGTCCCGCTCAACAATGGGCGTCCTTGTGCACAGGAACGAGGGAAAATGGCCATGGGGTGCTCCGAGCACCTCCCCGCAGAAAACGGTTTCCTCACTTGATGTACACTTCAGAGCATTTCGGGTCGCGCCTATGCGATGGCAATCCATGCATTAGCGAAGCCGAGCAGTGGAACCCAGGCGAATCCCGCAGCGACCCTGCTATAACCATGCGCCGGGCGAACGAGCGCTCGACGAAGAGAGAAGAGCTGGCTATCCAAGGAATGTACTCAAACCAGTACAGAAAATTATCCCCTGAAAAAAAATGAAACTTGCCAACGCAACAGGCAAGCTGTAGAGCAAAAGATTAGAAGTGTGACCTGGCACCAGAAGACTAGCTGATCAAGGGGTGATTAGCTGGGCACGAAGACGGGATGAGCCAGCCGAAAACAGGTCATGAAATCGTACCACCGCAACGGCAGGCGCAGAGAGCAGACAGCGAAATGCGAGAGGGTAGCGCAGAGATTTCAAGACAATAACCCCCCGTTTTCATACATTGGGCAATCCAAAGGGCGCCTTCGAGCAGCACGCATACAACCCAGTAGAGGATGCGCGCAGCTTGGCGGCCTAGGCGTCACGCAGGAAAAAGTAACCTCACAGAGACGAGCGCGAAACAACACAGAACAACTGCTTTTAGCTGCATTGATCCAGCAGCGGACCGCTATCGACGTAGAGACGGCGTACTCGACGCGGGTATGCGGACGGGAGCAGCAAGAAGCCCTCGGCAGGGAAATATGGTCGAGCGGCGGGAAGATGGGGGCCGAGACGCCAACCCACACACCGACTCTTTATCATCAAAACGGCAGATACGAGCTCAGCAATTATGTGACGACAGAACAATACCCTGCAAGTCAAGCCGTAGGCTCAGAAATCAGTTGTTGCTCTCTGCCGAGCTGGAATCCATACCCCCTCTTCGAGCCCGCAATGGACGCGCGGGAAGCAAATGAGCTCGGTTCGAATGCACCAGAATCCTGCACTGAAAGGAACGCCGGGAAGTCCAAGCAGAGACGATGGCCAGGACAATTTTTTACCAATGACGAGCGGCGAATTCCTGCATCTGGCCGTCGGCGCCCGTCACTCCGTGGAGCACACCTCTCGGTCCACAGCGGTATGCAACGATCGGGCTGTCCGTGTTCATCTCACACCGAGACTCCGAGTTGCTTCTTGCTTACGCAAAGATCGGTAGTTATCCGTGGAATAACGAAAGCAACCGTGGCCCAAGACTCGAATGAAATCCGTCTTTTCGATGCCCTCCTCTCTCCCATGCAGAGAGCGGAAGCGGGCATCAACCTGGCAGACAGGAGATAGGCTTGCGATTGACGAGCTGCCGTGCACGGCGCGCTCCCCAGGAAAAACCAACTCGGCACTAGATTCTCCAACAACGTCTGGTGAAGATACTTTGGTGGGTTTCTTTCCAGAAGCGGAACCCTCTTTCGCAGGAAAAAGCAGAGACGTCGCCGTCCACGCAAGTCGATGGTTGGTTGACCGGCTGCAGGTGCGCTGTGCGGCCGTCGGGCAACGAGGTTCCGGGGTTGTCGACTGACCCCCCCCCGGGGTGGAGAAACCTGTTTATCTGGCGATGGACGCTAACTGCCTGTGCCAGCGGAAGGGGCCGTCAAGACAGCTACTGCGTCCACGAGTGAACGCATATGCAAAGGCGAAGCCTGCACGAAAAGTCGTCGAGAGGAAGAACGACGCGCGGAATGCCTAACGGTTCAGTGTCTTCCTAGAGACGGCCGCAAGCACTCCAAGAGCCAGAGGAACGTGGTGTCGATACTTCTTTTTCATGGTGTGTGTTTTATTCTGTCGACAAAACCCGGAAACCCCCCCCCCCCGTGGCGGCGTGCGGCCACTGTGGTGTGCCTGCTTCTCCCCGTCTTTCCACATGAGAGAAACAGGTATGGCTGTGGTCACAGCAGGTTCGGAAACGGGAGACGCCGTCTTTCCCGGTAAAGTAGACTGTGGAGAAGGGAAGGACCAATACCTAAGACGATCAGCGAAGGCGGGCGGAACATCGCAGCAAGTACAACTCGAGCGCATTAGCAGGCACGACGGCCACCAACGAAGGAGGCGGATTCGCTACTGAAGTTCCAGCAAAGATTTTTCCCTCCTGCACAGCAAAGTGCGTGAAGCCCGAGTAGTAGACGCTAGAAAGACTCTGGGATCCGCCCGTGGTGTCTGCTAGTTCGCCTACATGAACGCAGACGATAGAAAAGCTCCTCCGCTACTCTGCTGACCACACCTGCTGGAATGCGAGTGCCAACGAGGGGTCAGTGTCATTCGCCTTGGCAACTGTGGAATTCACCAGTTTCCTTTCTTTTCAGATGCGCTGTCTTCCGCACAATACCATCATACCGGACACGTAGCGACAAGTACAGCCTTTTCGGTGGCGTTAGCCGGGTCACGAAATCTCCTTCCCTCGGAAGCGCATTCGGATTGTTGTCTTCCTAAGAGGCGATAGTGGTAAAGCGGTTGTCCTCCGTAGGTCAAATAGCTATGAAGCGCCGCGTGTGGACTGAAGTCGTCACGTTCTCGCTCCGTCAGGTACAGCATCCTCGACGGTTCGCCGTAGTATTGGCAGTACCAGCGGAGCCCCCTTCTTTTGAAAGGTGCCATGTACACGCAAACATGGCGAGAGGCATGTGGCACAGGCAACTCTCCAGGAAATATCTCTGCTGCGAGCCGGAGAGCACCCGCAGCGCTCAATTATGTCTGTGCATATCGGGGTCTAACACTTGTTCTCTAGGTGCTTGTCTGGGCGAAGGGAACTTCAAATTGTTCCATACTCCGGGGAGGAGTGAGGCTCTTTTCCGTTGTAACCGTGTGATGAGCTACACGTAACGCTGTCATCTAATATGCACAGCTTATCTTGGGCAGAAGAGTTTTTTGTGCATCTTTTTGTTGGCCGCCAGTGCAACAGACGCCTACAGCAGCAAATGCTTCATGCGGCAGCCTGGAATGTCACAGCTGGTGCTGCATGGGAAAAGAACAGGAGATATTCGAGTTCGTCTGAAGCTAGCTGATGCCTACAATGACCGGTCACCTCGATTAAGGGTGCCGAGCTAGCGTTTCTGAGGTTCTGCCCGGTTTTGTCGTTGTTCTCGGGAGTCTGTGCGAGCTGTACCTCCTCAACAGATGTTGCTGGAAATGGTGGTCACGTTACCTAAATTCAGAAAACTTGGGTACTCCAGCACCACAAAAATCCTCGATCAGAACAGCCGGGCCTTGCTCTTCTGAACGGGATAGCTGCGGATACAGGCGATGCCTAGGCTTTCAACGATGCATCTTGCAGGGGCGGGAAACAAGAGTTCTTCATGGAGACGCATAGCAAGTGCCCAGGCAAAATGTCGACACAGGATCATGTGTTTCTGGGGACCCATCTGCCCATTGCAGGGTTTGAAATTACAGGTCACCATCTGAAACGTCTTTCCACAAGCGGCATACAGGTGCTGTCTATTTTCTCCTGAGTAGAAAGAAGCCACCGACGCCACGTGTCCTTACGGAAGCGAATACGCTTGGTATCTGAACGACTGGCGCGCAGAACATGTGTTGTGAGAACTTGATTCCCTTCCAGTTCTGTCTCCAATTTCGATGTTCACCGCGGAAGCACGTCAAATGCTTTTTTTTGCTTGACTGGGGACACTTACACGTGGCAACCGGGGGACGGGCCACCCCTGATTCTGATCTGCGCATCCGGGTCTCAACGGGCGACACTGCCATCGGCAAGAAAACTGTCTGTTGCGGGGGACTGCAGGAAATCCCCCCCTTCTTTGGGCCTGAGGTATTTCAGAAACATCCGTGCCGCCGATTTTCAACTCGTCTCTTCTGCCTATCAAAGGTGATGCTCGACGCCTCTTTCTCCGCGATTCACTACGTAGACATGGAGCAGTCCATGTAGCGAATGATTCCAGTGCCGAGCAAAGGTCTGTTCTTCTTTGTCTGCATGTGAGTCGCAGCTTCCAACTGTTTTCGCAAGCTGCTAGTGTTTGGATCTTTCTACTTCCAAGGCAGCCCAGAGAGAGCGTCGTCTATCCTTGTCATAATGACAGCCAACAGCCAGGGTCGACTATCGATCTAGTCCGGTGCTCCATCAGCCCCCACGGTCAATTGTCTCGAAAGCTGAAGTGGCGGCAGCAGAAAGCTTTTCTTTGAGAAAAGGCCTAAAACCCAGAGGTTCTTGTGTTTTGGACGAGCACCGCCTAACGGTGGGGTGTAGCGATCTTCGTGCCAAGGACGAGTACGGGGCGTTAGACGATGTGCTACGACAGATTACACGAGGGGAAAAAGGGCCCTGTACACGAGGGACATTCTCCTTCGACTTTGATCGGTGGAAGTGTTTGAGCTGTTGCCTGCCAGTGGAAAGACAGGATCTGTAGAACGGCAACCCCTCGCCGCTGATCGAGGCTTCCATTAGTTACTTTCGCACTGTCATCGCTCTGCCTTCATGTATGGTTTTGCGCAGTTCCTCTGTCTCACTGTTCTTCACCATGCCCATCTGTTATCAGAGACAGCGACCATGGCCGCTTTCCCTCAGAGAGCCATTCCTGACACCAGAAGGGGCGATTCAAGCGTATCTCTTGTTTGCGAATGCGCGAGACTCGAGGCAAGAAGCAAGCGCAGCAGCGAACATGCTTTCCGCGTGCTCTTAAGGTATTTTCTTGCATGCTATCTGCCAGTCGGTTCTCACTTGCAGGACGTGTTGGCCGAAACACAGCGCGAGCCAGAGAATACCCGTTTTCTCATTCTCTCCATGGTTTGCGAATTTTTTGACTGGCCACTGGATTCCTTTATGTCAACTCTTTGCCGTCTCCGTTCCCTTTTTGTTTCGCGAACTTTTTTCCGCCGTACGTCCGTATCGGCACAACCCTTCTCGTTGCGACTCACCTTCTCCGACATTTTCCCTCTGTTATCTTTCGTCAATCTTTGAAGTCCTCCAAGGCAACACTGTCGGTTTCTGAGCTTTCGTCTGGCGCTTCGACAAAGGCGTGCATCTTTCGACGCTCCTTGGGAAGTTTGCCAAGTGGACCGGTCTCTCACGGTGGTAAATCGGTTTTCCACGTCTTGTGTCCAAACGAGAGGTTCCCCATTTTGTTTCGACTTTCGAAAAAGAACAGGTCTCTGTTTTCCCCCTCTGGGTTTCGACTCAGCAGGACCACGAGGGGGGCGAAAGGCAGAGTGCGGAGACGGCCCCGCGGCCTTTCCGCCACTCCCCGTCCAATTCTCTCTGTTTTTTCTCTGCTGGGAGTCGCGGCGGGCACGCGTTCTGTCTGTTTTGGCCCGTCCTTCTTCGTTCCTGTCCGATTTTCTGAATTCCTTTATCCCCCAGCCAGGATGTCGGCGCCTCCCCCCGCTAAACGGCTGGCCGCTTCTTCCCTTCCTGGGTTGTCGCCTTCAGCTTCGCGCCCAGATGCCTCTTCTCTCTCTGCCGGCTCAACGTTTCCGTCTTCCTCTCCTCAACCTACAGCCTCTGTCTCCTTCTCTTCTCCGGGCGGCGTTCGCCCGTCCGTCCCCGTCGTTTCGTTTCACCAGCCTTCTCGGCCGGGGCCCGTCCTGCTGCCTACAGCGAGTTCCTCGCCCTCCGCCCCGTCTTCCGCTGCGCCTTCGCAAGCGCCGCGGTTCACAGTCTATGCGTCGACTCGCCAGAACAAGACTTGCCCCTACTGCGGTCCCGCTCGGAACGGAGCCCAGACCATTGTGTTTGACTCCAGCAGCGGCGACCAGCTGTGCCGCGAGTGCGGCCTGATCGTCGAGGAGAAGGTTTTGAGTGAAGAACAAGAGTGGCGAAATTTTTCCGCTGAAGCCGCCAGCAGCAGCCGAGGCGGCGCAGATCGGAACCGCGTGGGCGACGCGCTCGACGCCTGGCTCGAAGACGGAGGCATTGGAACGACGATGCTCGTCGCCTCGAGTGGAGGGCCTCTCGCGGGGAAGGCCGCGTGGAGCGCCAAGAGACTTCAGCAGCTTCATGAGGCGGCCACGTCGGGTCTCGGCACCGGCGTCGGCAGCGGCGACCGGCAGCTGAAGGTGGCGTTCAACTACATCCGGCTCATTGGAGAGGCGTTTGCTCTCAGAGACAATGTGCTCGAAAGGGCGAAAGAAATCACCAAGGATCTGATGGTAAGGCTCTCACACAGCGGGGCGGATCCCGCGCACAGCAGGCGCAAACACAGAGGAAAACCCTGGCTGCTCGGTTTTTTCGGCAAAGAACACGCACGTGGCTGTCGACGCATCTGGCTGCTCAACGAGAGAGGTTTCTGCGTGAAACAACACGATTTCCGGGCGGCTCGCAGGGCAGTCCCGCCGTTTTGGGCTCGCCAGATTCGTAGCGTTTGTCCCGGTCTCCGTTTTTGCCTTCCAGCAAGATGGCGCCCAGCTCCGCACTCGCAGCAACGCCACGACCATGCTTGCAATCATCTATTTAGCTTGTCGAGAAGCGGGGGTTACGCGAACAGTCAAGGAACTGGTCGTGTATGACCGGGCCATCTCGGAGAAGGAACTGGGAAAGGCCATCAACCGAATCAAGAAGCTGTTGCCGCAGCGAGGTGGAGTCAGCAGTGCGGAGTCCGCGACGCAGTTGCTGCCGCGCTACTGCTCACGGCTTCAACTCAGCATGCATGTGGCTGACGTGGCGGAACATGTGGCGAAGAGGGCGACGCAGGTCATCATTTCTTCTCACAGGTACGCTCCCCGGTTTTGCATGTCTCGAAGGCGGGAGGGGAACAGCAGTCTGTGTGTCCGTGTGTGCGGGTTGCGTGTCCTCTCGCTCCTACAGAGACTGCCGTCGCTCTTCCACTCTCCCTGCATGGAGGCTGTAGACACCGCTCCCCGATGCCGGGAGCAGGACTGGCCTACTCTTGTGGAAACTGCGGGTGCGTGCCCGCGTGCCTTTCAGAAGCCTGTCCGTCGCAGGCGTGTCTGTGGGAACACTTTTCACGCAGTGGAGGAGTCTACCGCTCGCTCACTGCTTCTCTGTTTTCGCGCGGTCTCTCGCGTCTCGCCGTGTGTTTTCGTCCGTCTTCCGGTCCTCTCGCCTCCACGCAGTCGCTTCCTGTCTGCTTACGTTTTTGTTGTGTGTTGGAGCGTGAGAAAGCGTAAGCAGTTGTTGGGGCCACGACGTGCAGATATAGACTTATTATAGGTTCTTTCCTCGTCCCTTCTGAGCCGATTCGAGCTTCAGTTTGTCGAGACACACAGGCGCCCAGTGGAGGCACACTCTGGGGGACGCACCGCGGGTGAACGGTCCTTTTTCGTGTGGCGACATCGGATTCTTGTTGGCGTGGCACCTGTTTTGTAACTGGATGAACGCGTTTTACGCCTGGTATGTATGGATGATACTCGACTCTTCTTTATAGTTTAACCGCTCGTTGGCTCCGCGGGTTCGGCTGCTTGTTCCGCAGACCTAACTCCGTTGCCGCAGCTGCGATATGGCTCGTGGTGAAACTTTTGAATGCAAGCACCAATCCGAATTTGCCAAAGGCGTCGGAGATCGCGAATGTCACCGGAGCTGGCGAGCACACGCTGCGGTCGATCTATAAAGACATGCTCGACGTCGCTGAGCACCTGCTGCCCCGGGAGTTCCAACCGACAGTCGAAGGCGGCCTTGAGGGTCTGCGAGCGAAATACTCATCGCGAAAAAGAAAGGCCGGGGACATTCCAGTCTAGAAAAAAAGAGAGCCGCAGGAAGAAACAAGGGGTGCGAGAGGCCCGAGTTTGGCACTGCGGCGCGACGAGGCCGGCCCCAAGAAAAAGTGACGAACGGGAGAAGGCAGATTCGGGGAGAAAACGGCTCGATGAAGGGAGAGGCAACGTGAGGGACGAGTCCGCAAGGTCGGGGCCCCAGCAAAACGCTCCGTGAAAAGAATGATTCGAAGAGACAGGTGCGCGTCGACAACGGGGCCGGGAAGCAAAGATGGAAAGCAAAACGCGCAAGGCGAGGCGAGAAGGAGCAACCGGAGAGAACAGAGGAAACCAGGTTTCCTTGTCCGGGTCAGCGTGGTCCACAGCATGGCTCGGGGGTTGTTCACCTTGAAAGGGTTTGCCGAAAAAATGACGGGAGAAACTTAGGGCAGCACGATAGGGCTGCACCAGTGTC
Organism: Neospora caninum Liverpool; assembly: GCF_000208865.1. NCBI lineage: Eukaryota > Apicomplexa > Conoidasida > Eucoccidiorida > Sarcocystidae > Neospora > Neospora caninum. Next base: position 633,857 of record NC_018391.1, read on the forward strand.
ACGCCGACCAACCATAAACGAGAATCGAGGACGTTAGGGCATATAGAAGCCTCAACAAAGTTATTGGATGCTGAGTTCTGTCGCCTGCACTGCGCCACAAAGCTGCCTGTCTGTTTTACGGCGGATGAACGGCCAAAAACTTCGTGAAGAAAGCATTGTGCTTTGGCCAGTGCTTCACAGGCAAAGAGCGTGTCTGCTGCTCTTGTTTTCGGATTGAGAAGTGGAAACCCGAGTCGGAAGTCCGTGGCTTACAGGACTGCAGAGATTGGGAGTGTGCGTAGACTAGAGCAAACGGAGCGCGTGACGAGATATCACAGCGACACACGGCATCGCTTTCGACAGGCCATGCCTTTTTTTCTTCATTTCTCATCCCACGTGCCGGGCTTTCTTGTTTCTCCCGGTCTCGCCGCCGTCAAATGCGTTTGACGCACCGTATACGCACCTGAGCGATTGGAGAGGATCTCACGCAAACGTAACGGACGAAGAACCTCTCTCTTGGCGTAGTGCTGGCTCACCTCGTTAGACTCAGACGCGGATAAAGTGATCCGTGTCAACGACAAGTGTATACTGGAGATCTTCTCTAACTCGCGACGGCGATGCATGGACGCGCTGCGTTCTTTGCACCGCCCGGAGCGAACAAAACGCGTTCGCGTTCCGCTCTCAGTCGCCCGCTCTTGTTAACTAGGTCGATGCTGCTTAGCTAAATAAGGACCACGCATCCCATCCCTCTTGCTCACGTCCCTCTCTGCTTCTTCGTTCCAGGTGTAGTACGCTTTTCGCCATACGAGCAGTCTTCGGCCTTCGCAGCCGGCGCGGTCTGGGTGCCGGACAACGGCGTTCAGAATCGCCGTAGGTACAGGTTGTGCAGGCGCCTGAAGTGCAGAACTGCATTGTTTTGGTTGAAGGGAGTGAGGAGGAAGAAGCAGGCGAAAGGACTGACAGGACGCCTGACGAGACTCCTTATCAAAAGTGACTGCGTTTCTCCAGGACCACATTCTGAGCGCCGAAGCGGCGCTTCGTTCCGCTTTTTTTCCCACGAGAGGGGTCACAGACGTGGGGCGGCGATCCACCGAAAGCGACACGAGAAAAACGACTGAAAAGGATTCGCTTTTATCTCGGCAGGATGGCGGCAACGGCTGTCGCCGCAGGTCGCCGAACTACACACACGCCGACGGCGGCGGTGAGCCGCGCCCGGTTGCGCCGAAAGTTGGGTATGCGGGGGGCATTTTCACGCTCGAAAAAGAGCGAAAAAAACAGCCTATCATGGGAAAAGAGAAGAATCTCGTTATTCTGCATGGACTTAAGCAGGAGACGCTAACGACTTAGTCCCTCGACGAAAGTGTCTTCTCTATCGGACGGAGACACAGAGACAGGCCAGCAGCACACGCATCTGCGCGCGCTCGAAAGGGAGACTCTTTTACGTGGCGCGGACGAGCACAGCGCAGCAGAAAAAGACCAAGGGATTCCCTTTCCTTTCGACCTCCCTCTGTATCTCTCCCGGCTGTCGCGTTTCTTTCCATTTTCTTCTTCTCTTCCCCCCTGTCTCCGTATTCCGCCTACCTCCAGACCCCCGGACAGTCTTTTCTCCCACCCCTCGAGTTTTGTCGCTGCCCGTCAGCGTCGAGGCTCAGACTCCTTCGTTTCCCTCAACTCTCCTCTCAGCAGCCTTTCCCTTGTCTTTCCTCCGTCCACGCCTTTTTTCCCTTGCCTCTTTCCTTCGCGTTCACACCGCTTCTGCGGTTCCTCACCCGCCCGTGTCCTCCGTGCGCGTCTCTTCTTCCTCCGCTCCTCCCCTTCTCCCTGTCCGTCGCTCCGTCTCCCTGCCTTTTGTCTCTCCGTCTATGCGTGTCTCCCTGCGGCAAATACCCCTCGAGAGTCTTTTTCTCTCCTTGGCCTGCGTCCTCACGACTCGCGGAGAAACGATGGACGACGAAGACGCGGCGTGGGAGGTGAAAAAGCGCAGGCGAGACAAGGGGAAATGGCCGATGTGCAGAACGTGTAGCGCGCCGTCTCCGCCGTCTTCGTCCACGCGTAATTCTGCCCGAGGGTACACTCGGGCTGTACTCTGCCTCGATCCTCTCCACAGAACAGCGGGTCTTCGCCTCTACGCCGCTTCACCTGTCTCCAACCCCCTGTCTCCTCTCCTTCGTGGCCGGTCTGCTGGGCAGAACTCTTGTCGACGACATTTCACTTCTCGTCTTTCTTCTTGCTCGCCGAGTTCTGTATCTTCTCTGTCACATCCTTCGTCTGGGGCTCCACCTTCTCCCGAGTCTGTCCTTCCTCCCCTGCCCTCGTCTCTTTCCCCCGGTGCCTGCTTCGCCTCGCCTTCCACTTTTTCCTCGCCGCCTGCGCATGCGGCAGGGTCGGTTCCTTGCTCAGTCTCGCTCTCTTGTCTCGCTCCAACCTCTTCAGAAAGCGCCTCCCCTGCTTGTCGGCCGCCTCGCGCTTTGTCTGCATCTTCCGCGAACTTCTCGCCGCAGCTGTCTCCGCCTTCTCTCAGCCTTGCGCACTGCCGTGCCCGTTCCTGTTGTTCGCCCGCTCGTTCAGTCTCGTTGAAACGCAAGTCGAAGCCGCGTGCTTCCACGAAGGCGCGACAGGACCCGGGGGATTCCCAGTTCCCTTCCGAGTTCCGGAGCGTCTTCTCTTGCCGTGCCTTCCCGCTGGCTGTGCCGGTGTTCCTGTTTCTTCTGTTTTCTTCTCCTGCGTTTCCGCCTCTCCTCTGCGCCGAGGCGCTCCCGATCAAATGGCTGGGACACGCACACCGCCCGCCCCGGCTTGGCCCCGGCGACCCCCCCGGTTTTCTCAGTCCCTCTACGCCTAGCTATTCCCGGCGTGCTGCTCTTTCTCACACTGTTGCTTCCGGCTCCTCAGTCTCTGGGCTCGATCCCCTGGTGTCAGTCTCGACTTTCCCGTCTGCGCCTTCGGCCGCCTCCTCTCTGTGTCGAACTTCGTCTCCGCTTCTGCCAGCTGCGTCTGCGGCGCCACCCTCGGAGTCGCCTGGTGTCTCCGGTCCACAGCCCTCTTCGTTGGGCCCCAAAATCCAGCTCGGCGCGCCCAAGTACCGGAAGCGGGCCGTGCGCGCTGGCCGCCAAAAGACTCCAAAGTTTCCATACTCGCCAAAAGACGGTCTTTTCTACGATCTCCCGCCTCCCCCGCAAGATGTGCCTCTTCCGCCGGGTGTGCGGAGCTCCGCGGCCCCAGAGGAGGCAGCCGCGGCTGCTGGGCAGCGCACGGGAGGCTGCGCAGAGACGCAGGGGTCGGAAGCGCGCGGGAGGAAGGCAGAGCCGTCCGAAGCTTCAGAGCAGAAATCCGAGAAATCGAAGGAGTATTTGCTGCGCGTCCCACCTATTGATCAGAGAGCGCGGCGTACGCTGTGGATCCACAGGCACTTGGGAAGGCGAGACGGAACCCTGAGCCCAGTCGAGGACGAAATAACTGATCTCCTTCTCTCCCACAATGCTCCTGGAGAGACAACACTCGATCTCGCCTCGCCGTTACCCGCCTCCTCAGCGTCGTCTCCCGCGTCTCCGTCGACGGCGCCGCCCGCACTCGCCACGGCTGGGTCTTCTCCTTACCTCGCTCACCTCCAGAAGCTGGCGTTTGCACCCACCCTGGGTCTCACTGCGGCGGAGTTGACTCGCCTCATGGCGATCGCTCCCGAGCTGCTGCTCCCACGGCGGCTGGCTGCATGCAGCGACGCCCTCAGCGTTCTCGTCGAGGAGAAAAAGTGGAAGCCCGAGGCGGTCAAACGTCTTCTGCTGCACGTCCCGCGGGCGCTGACGTCTGGCCGGGCGCATCTCTTGCGCTGGATGCGCGAGTACAGAGAACTGCTGTTTTCGGGAACCGAGGAGTCGACCGCTGCGCAGGAGGGGAGACTCTCAGACGGCGAAAACGAACCCGACAGACAGCAGGAGGCAGCAGACCGTTTTCTGGAGGCGGTTGCCCTCAAATATCCGGCAGTCTTCAGTGTGAGGCGGCCAAAGACAAAGCTGTACCATTTTCTGAAAGTCCTCCGGCAGGTCCGCGCCACCCGCAGCGAATTCAAACCTGCAGGCTGGTCCATTCTTACAGCCTCGGAGCGCGCCAAGATCGTGCAGTTTCTCTCTTCTGCTGCTCCACCTGTGCCAGGCGACGCGCAAGGCGACCGGACGCCAGCTGGGGAGGCTCCGCCGTGTGGGGTGTCTCCTTTTGCGGAAGAACACAGTCGCAGCGAGAAAGGCCCGGACGTTGCGGCGCTTGAGCTCGAGTGGTACCGAGGCCACTATGAGCGCCTCGAGGAGTTTGAGGGGGAGAAGCTGGTTGAGGCCTTGGCGGGCACGGGCGAGACGGAGGCAAAGAGCGACGGCGAGAGGAGGAGCGAAAGGGAGGAGATTTTGCTTCCTCTGCGCGAGGACGCCGCTAGGATGGAGGAGGCAATGAAACGCGAGGAAGCGAGTGTCAAGAAGATGTTCAAAGCGTATCCGCGTTTGTTCTCCTTCGGCATCGAAGGCAATGTCCGGTCGAAGCTTCTGTATCTGCAGAATTGCATGCACAAAGAAGTCGAGGAAGTCTTTCTCTTCCCGCAGTTCCTCTCCTACAGTCTCCGTCGCCGGATCATTCCTCGCCACATCGCCCTGGTCAATTCGTTTCTTTTGCGGGAGAAGGCGCGACGGAAAAGCGAGGACCCGCTCTACAGAGAAGGCAAAACCCTCGAGCAAGTCCGCCGAAGCGCACGGACGCGGAAGCGCTGGGATGATCGAATGCAGGGAAAAAAGAAACTGAAACTGCGTCTAGAACAGAGCAGAGGCTTGGCCGAAGCGGGAGAAGACGAAGGATCCGTGTATGATGAAGGGTACTGGGAAAAGAGAGACATGCTCGCCGACGAGATTGTGCCGATTGTCGATGAGATGAAAGGATGGAGAGGCCTAGAGCCCTACCAGCCCTTTGCAATGCCGCGGCTCCCCTCGCTCCGCGAAATGTACGCGACAAGTGACGACAAATTCATGGTACTCTTTGGCATTCCGTACTCGGAGTTTGTTAGCGCCAAAGTGGACGCTGAGAAGGTCAAAAATCCGCAGACACTCTTCTGAATACCTGCGGTGGAGACAAAGTGGAATGCGGCATGTCGCGCGATCGATGAACCGCCGGCGACAAGGCCAGGACGTAGCGGACGCCACGGAAGACTCCGGAGAGGGGAGCAGATGACGAAAGGAAATTGAAAAGACGAGACTTGTCTTCGTATCACTGGATACCCTTTTTCGTTCGACAATAAGGCGGCCCAGCTGTAGCCGTATCCACATCTCCGTAGGCCTAAGCTTCGGTTTGCGTGCTTGTCTACACGCCATCATAGAAAGGTACCTCTCTGCACATCTACTTCTCGACTTTGCCTCTATGAATCGGTTTGTCAATGTGCACCGGCCAGTGCCGCCATCTAGAGGGAGAGTGCGTAGCTGCATTTAGCGAAACTCGAAAAGGTTTGTGTTGTTGAGCTTCGCTCCAACGAGTGTATTACACAGCTCTTCAGCCGTCCAGAACGTGGTTTGAGTAGGAACGATGGGCTTATCCTCAGAACAGCTGGCCGCATACCCTGCCGAAACAGTGTGACCTGAGAGCGTCGCGGGAGGTCAGGGGCGATCCCGTGCCTCATGTACTTATCGCTCCGCGACTGCTGAAGAGGAGAACAAGCGTAGTTGCCTTCTCTCGTCTACTGGCCCGAAAAAATGAGGGGGCGCAGCAAGTCATAGAAGGAGCAACACGAAGTGTGTAGGGAGAAGCCGAGACCGCACCGAGCGCAGCGTGTGAGTAGAGCTGGAAACGAACTCACTACGCAGTCTGGTTAACCGTCGCTGGGTATCTGACTTCGCGGCACAGCACTCTCGTTCGGTGACGGTAACTAGGTGCCGCGTTTTGATAAGATTCCTTTACAAGGCGCGTCATACAGAATTCACCTGGGAGCGTTCTGTGTAAATGAACGGCAGTCCTCATCGGAGCCGCGCGCAAAACGCACCGCACCTGACGCCGGAGATGACAGGCTGAGCCTTGGAACTGGTCTATTTACCCTCCACGCATGAAGATCTCGTGTTATCAGCGACAGAGGCGGTCTCCGGACAGAGCAAGGGCTTTTTACAGAACATCGTGCCGTATACAACCAGATGGCGGACGAACAAACCGGAAGCTGGCTGTTTTGCGTCCGCTCGATTTTCGCATATTAGGAGCTCTTTCCTGACGCTCAGGAATCAGTGCACGAAAACGTTTTCTTCGGTCGACAAAGACGCGGAACCGAAAGCGCTTTGATTCCCAGTTGGAAGATCTCCGGACTTTTTCGCGGGACGAATCCCTGACATTTGGCCGCCTCTCAATACCCCCGATTTTGTCACGGAGAAATCAGTGTTTCTCGTTCTTGGCCGTCCTGCTACCAAGCAAGTAATGGGATCTGCGCTACTCAGGGTCTCAGATCTCTGTGTCCAGAACCGGTTTTGCTATTACGAATCTCCTTTCTCGAGTACCGTGTTGGATATGACTGGACCTCCGGCGATGCCACATATTTAGTGGGTAGTATGGTTACACTGCCGCTTATCAACGGCGTTCTAGAAATACTCGAATACACCGAACGGTTTCAACAGCTGGATAGGCACGAACGTTTCACTTGATGTGCTTGTTTCTCGTTTTTTGATGCTTGCTTTCCGGTTGACTCTGTGCTTTCGTCGTCCGGCTTCGACGGACACAACCGCGAGACGGCAAGAGGCGCCCGGCTCACCCCGAACTCTCTGCCTGCGCGCCTAGAACGTTGTTTGTGCCGCACGAAACGAGAAGTTGACGGAGACGAGAATTTCCAGAAAAGAAGGGTGGAACAGGGAAACGGTAGTTGAACCTTTAATACGCGGAAATGGTTCCTTGCGTTGAATTGCAAAGCAACGGCTGCCGGTGTTTGGTCGCGTTCCCCATAGGCCGGAGATCGTGATTTCCTGACTACATGCTCCCACGGACATAACTTTCCGAGCGGTCGCTTTCATCTCGTGGATCCTCTTGTGATCCCTTCAAGATTGTTCGTTTCTGCCTGCCGGTCCAACTTTCTGTGGAAAGGCTCTCGCGTTTTTTCGGCCCTCATCCGCTCCGCAAGCAGACACGCACACGAAGCCGGTTCACGTTCGCTGCCTCCGTCTCAAACCCTCTCGACCGCCGCTCTCTCCTTTCGCTTTTCTGCAGCCAAAAAAGAAAAATGCGTCTGATTAAGTGGCAGGAGCTTATCCAAAAAATACTGGAAAGGTCGTCCTCTGTTCGCCACCTTCTCGAATCCTGGAGAGAGAGAGAGCGCCAGGGGGGGCATGCATTTTTTTCTGTCGCCGCTTTTTGGGTCGCCGCTCTCCCGTGCGTTTGTTCGGCTCTCTCGCGTGTTTTTTTTCCCTCCTCCCTTTGTTGGCCCAGCTGCTCGAGAAGGAAGGAACAACGTGTCCTTTTGACTTGTGAACGAGGTCTGAACGAGATCGATCGCAGTTGAGGGCGGCGGGTAGCACTTATCCGGTCTCACCGAAAGTCGTGGAACCACACCGAGTCAACGAGTTCCTAGGGGACTGAGGCACGCGCGAAAAGGTCGCCGGAGAGAGAGAGAGTGAGAGAGAGAGAGACAATCCCCCTGTTCTGCCTGGGACTTCCATACGAGGACGTCCACCTTTCTGTCAGCGTTTGTGCTGTTCTGTGCCGTCTGTTTCGTAGCCATTTTCTCTCGAGTTCCCAGGCCGAACTCGCGACACACGATGCAAAGCGAGGACACGTTGTCGGGAGGGCGACCGGTTCTTGACAGGATGGAAGCATGAACAGTTGCACGCCGACCCCGGCTGCTTACCACGAGAGTCTGTGTCTTTTTCTTCTTTCCCGAGTTTTTCGGCTTCAACGTGTGCACTTCTTGGCGGCGCACCTGCACTGCGGCGTTTGCCGTCGCTGCAGACTGGGCCTGACTCCGCAGCGGGATTTGCGTGGCTGTCTCGCCACTTCCGTGTTGCCTGCTGGCCGCATTCCCAAACTCCGACGTTTTTCGCGCACACTTTTCCCGCGTCCTCGTCGTCAACTCCTCTGCTCCATTCCCGCGGTGTCTCCGCGTCCTTTCCTCGTCGCGCCCGTCCCGCTTTCCCGTTTTTCTAGCTCCTCAATCGCCAAACGAAAACGTTTGACACGGCGGCTGCCGACCAGCCGAAAACGGCTGCATGGTCACGTCCCTTTCTTTCCCAGGCCGTCTGTCTCTCCCGATTCAAATATCTTTTGCAGTTGGGGCGTCGGCGTTCTTCGCCGCAGCCGCCTAGGCCTGACGCGAAAATTTTCAACACGTACTCAGGGGCAAAGAACCTCCTTTTCTGTATATGTGAACATCGGTCAGGGGCTTTCCGTTAAAATTTGCAGCGCCGGCGAAATCCCAGGCATCTGGTTCCCGGTCCCCCGTAAGTCACCCAGACCGCTGTTTTCGATCTGGAAGGAACAAGCGCTTCCTGACGTAACACACGCACTTCGGAACTGCGGGCTGCGTAATGGCGTGCACATTCCGGTGAAATTGCGATTTTCTTTCGACACCAAGCAACCGGCCTTCGCCCGGCCCCTTGTCGCTCCACTGCATCTCGCCGTCTGCGTGGCGCATGCTCGCGGTTCCCGTTTTCGCGTCCTGCCGTACAAGGCCTTCTATGCATTTCTGGCCTCGTTCAGCCACCCTGTGACTCTCGAGATTGTGACATCTCTTCGCGACGGTTTTGCGCGTCCTTTTTTGCGCCACCGTCCTTCTCTGCCTCGCTGCTGGGAGGCTCTTGGCCCGTCTGGGCTCTCTCTTTCCCACCTTCCTTTCCCCGGCCTTTTTCTCGCCGGCGGCGAACGGGAGACTGCCGGAGAACGGGGGAAAACACGTCGCCTCGTTCTTCCCCAGCCAGCGAGAAATTCCCCAGACACACAGGGGTCAATCCTTTTTGCATGCGTTTTCGCGAGAAAACAAAAGGTACCATGGACCAAATGCAGCGGTTCATTGTCATGGGCCGCGGCACCGGCCGAGCAGCCTCTGACGACAGCCGGTGGGCTGCGATGCTGGAGGCTCTCCAGCAGCCAAACCCGACGCAACACGTAAGACTGCATACAGTGATTCGCATTGCGATACCCACTCACGTGCATATATATATATATATATATATACCATACCCACTCACGTGCATATATATATATATATATATACATATATACATACATACATATATATATATATATATATACATACATACTAAAACACATGCATACAAGCAAATATGCTTACATATGCACGAGGAGAGGTGCAAGCGGGAGTTGAGTCGGAACTCACTGGCGTTTGTCTTTGCATACCGGTTTGTGTGTGTGTGTGTGCGTCTGTGCTTCTGGAAATCGTTGCGTATGCTTCCGAAGCGTGTGTTTCGTGTTTCCTCCTTTTCCTCTTTGCGAATTCCTCAAATGCGGAAAGCGAACAATCAAGAGAGGTTCTCTGTTTCATCGGCCGTCTCGCCTTCTCCCGCAACTCACACGCGGTGGCGCGCCGCGAGATCCACGTAGCCGCTTCTTCTCTCGTCTCCTCTCTCTGGCTGTTCAGACGGCGTGCCTGGCAGATCTCCAGGAGTGGTTATCCTACGCGACCGAAGGGTCGATCGGCCAGTTCCCCCTCGAGGCGTTTGTCTCTGCGCTGTTTGATCTCTTGGACGGGAAGCCTGCAGCCTCCGCCTTTCCGCGGCCTTCGCTCGCCCGCCGAGTCTCCGCCGGGGCGTCGCCCCCGTCGCCCGCCCAAAGCGGCCCGCACGCGGCGAGTCCGCGGTCGCGGCGAGGCGGGAAGGCACGGGAGCGGAGCAGAGACAAGGACGACGAGAGCAAGGCGGAGGGGCGCGACGAAGGCGACAAGCCGCGACGCCGGAGAGGACGGTCCTCGCAGCGACCCAGCGAGGACCCGACGCCGACAGAAGGGTCGGAGCAGAGCTCGGAAGCGTCGGCTGCGCCAAAAGCGCCGCCTTCGCAGGCCTCTCCGCGGCCCGCGGAAGGCGCCGAAGACAGTGAGGAGGGCAGAGGAGACGCGGACGAGCACGCGGCGCCGGCCTCGGCGGCTGCTTCCGGCGCTCGCGCCGGCGACGAAGGCGAGACGGAAAGCGGCGAGGCTGAACAGCGAACGCAGTCGCGCCCTGCAGGGAATCTCGCGTTCGAGTTCGGCTCTCTCGCTGTTCGCTTTGGCCTCGAAGCAGGCCGCGTCGAGGGTCTCTTGGGCGCGGACGACGATTTCGTGCTGGGAGCGATGGGAGACGAGGATCTCCTGCTCCTGCAGCAACAGGCCGCGCTCCTCGGCGAAGACGCAGATGGACAAGTCCAGAAACTGCTCCTCGTCGCGAACTGCCTCTTCCTCCTACTCGACCTCCTCCCCGTTCAAGCGGCAGCTGCGATCGTCAGACAACGTATGGACACCAATTTGCGCTTTCCCAGACGCCACGCTGGACATATTTCTGATAATCTTTGCTTTCATCTTCTCCTGCTTTACGAAACACGCTTATATATATATATATATATATGTAAACATGCATATATATATATGTAAACATGCATATATATATATATATGTAAACATGCATATATATATGCATATATATATATATATACATATATATATATATATATGTGAGTGTGTGCATGTAGATGTGGGGGCAGGGATTTCCATGGGGACAGCGTTGCGCCAGCTGAAGTCAAAGACGATGGCGAATGTGAGCGTCGTTTGCTCTGCGTGGGGCTTCTGGGGATGCTTGCCGGGCTGGCGCAAAGTGCACAAAATACATGCGGCGTCGCCACCCAAGAAATGTGTAGTGAGCCGATGAAACGTATGCGCCGCTCAATGAAATGTGCTTACATACATGTCTACATATGTATTTCTGTACATACATATTTATATCCGTATACACATACTTATGCCCCTATACATACTCTTATATCCATATATACATATTTATATCCGTATACACTTGTTTATATTTTTATATACATTTTGAGTTACATATACATAGGTATCTATGTATCTATGTATATGTATATATCCGTTTATTTGTGTTGGCGTCTTGTATGCTCCGTGGCTTGTGTATGTTGAGAAAAACTTAGAGGGGCGACGAGCCGGGGAGGAAGGCGAGCGTGTGGCTTCACGGCGCATGCGTGGCCGGTTTTCGTTTGGTTTTTGTTCACCGCAGCCCAGTATCTGCGCATCCTGAACAGCAAGCTGACGAGCATCGAGTACATTGATCTTGCAGAGAAAATTTTGCAGGTAAATGTCCGACCAAAGAGCGAGGACGGCGTTCACCGGCTTTGCTGTTCGGCGTTTTCCGTCTTTGCGCTCCTCTTGCTACGCACGGTCTCAGGGGTTTGTAGCGTTGCATAGCATTGCGACTGGAGACTGGGTTTCAATTTTTTTGAAAACGGATTCAGATAGAGAAACAGTGACTATTATACACGCCGCATTTCCGCTGCTTTCTGCTCTCTATCGCGCCCCACCTGACCCGGTCCAGCATCTGCCTTTTTTCGCCCTCCGCTGTGTCCTTCCTCCCCACAAGGCTAGGAGAGCCTGGTAGGTTCTCTCCAAGCCTGTTCACCGGCGGGCGTTTTCCCTTGGTGCCTCCTTTCCCCTCGGTCCCCGCGTGTCTCTCCGGAGCCTGTTTCCATTCCCTGTCGTTGCTTTCTTCCTCTCTTGTCTGGCGATTTCTGCAGTGCATGGACAAACTGTCGGAGGAGCAGCCGTTGAGCATCTTTCTCTCGGGCGGCCTGCAGGCCTGTCTCGCCTTCCTCGACTTCTTCTCGCTAGATGTGCAGAGACGCACGATGAAGTCCGCCGCGCGCCTCTTCAAGACGGCTCAAGCGTGGGCGTCGACTGCGTCGCTCTCCACCTCGGTGCGCAGCGTCTCTCAGGGTCTCCCCCCGGGGCGCACCGAGGGCACGGCTCCTGCGGAAGCGGCTGCAGGCTCGTCGCTCCCCTCGGCGCGGTCGGAAGGCCCCGCGCAGAGGCGCGCGGTGTGGCGAAGGCGCGAGAAGGACGGAAGAGCCGACGAGGGCGGGTCCGCCGACAGCGTTGCGCGGTACCTGGAGAAGCGCCTGGAGCAGCAACGCGAAGAACTGAAGCGGTTGATCTCGCCAGTTCTCCCCACGTTGTCTTCGCTCCTCACGTACGAAGACGAGACTCTCGTGCAGGTGGGCAACTCGCCGGCGTCGTGCTTCCGAGACCCGAGAGGGGTCGGCGCCTCGCCCCAAGGCGGTTCAGGACTCCGTGGTACACACCGTTTCCCCGCGCTGGGACGCTCGGAAACACTGGACTGCATCGCTGGCCGCGGGGTTCGTTTGGGGTTTAGAGTCGCGCTTTTCTCGGGGCCGGGACCGCGGCGGGGGTGAAGTTCGTGGCTTTCTTTGTCGCCTTTCCTCACTTTCTGCGACGGTGGGGTTTCCGTCCCGTTCGAAGAACACTCGAGCGCCAGATACTCCGTTCATGGAAATCAAAAGAGCTTTCACCGATTGTATTTATGAAACAACCCTGTATTATTTAACTCAGTTCATTAGTGTTAGGTTTGATATTCTGGACCAACCGATCTAAAATCGTGTTGTCTTTGTCGTTTGCGCCTGTGTCCTGTCGGGTTCTCCTGCACGGTGTTTGGTGTTTTTCCAGGATGTGCGTGAAGCTCGCCACCCCCCCCCCCCCGTGTTTTGTTCCACAACCCGCACACCTTTCGCTCTGCGCGCTCTCTCGGTGTCTCTCGCGTGCAAAAAATCTCGCCCTTTCCCTCCCTGTCTCTTTTTTTCCTTGTCGCTTACCGTCCGTGTGTGTCTCTTGTGCGTCTGTGTTCAGTACGCGTGCCAATGTTGGCGCAGTTTCATCGACTCACTGGTTTCTCTGCATCTCCGCGCGGCCTCGTGCTCGCCTCCGTGCCCGTCCGTCGGCGCGTCCCCGCTGGTGTCTTCGCGGTCTTCCCCCGCCTCGGACACCGCGGCCGAGGCCAGCGCGGCGCGAGAGCCTTCCGGTCCGAGCGTGGATTCGGCCACTGCGCTGCAGCTTTTGTGTCGGCGTTTCGGGCCGCACGGCGTTGCGGGCGACGGCGCGCTTTCCGCGTCTTTCTCGTCTTCCGGTCTCCCCTTCTTCGCCTCTCCGTCTCCCGTTTTTGCGCGGGACGAACGGGACGAGCGCCTCCGGTGGATCGAAGACGCGGGCCGAAGGTACCAGACGAGTCTCGCGAGTTTGGCGAAGGAACTGTCCGAGGTCGCGGCCTCCTCGCTAGTCCCCAATCTCCTGGCGCTGATTTCCCGCCACGTCGACTCGGCGGTCGTCGCCGCGCGAGCGGCTTCGCCGAACAAGGACGAAGAGAAAGAAGAAGGGATCGCCTCGCTCCAGAATGCATGCGTGACGGATGCAGCCCACACCCTGGCAGTTCTCGCCAACTTCAGCACGAACCTCGCCGAGCAGGTGCTCCGCGACGCCAGGTGGAAGAGCGTCGACCGAGTCATGCATGCAGTGGTGAGAGCGGAAGCCGAGACGCGGAAGACACGGTCGGGGTTTCTTAGATCGGAACCAAGCGTGGCGGGACCCAGCGTCTTGGAATTCAAACAAAACACAGCCCGTGCGCCGAGACGCGAAAAGAAGGGGAACAACAACACCGCGAGATAACACCAAGCGTCTGCCTGGTTCATGCTCCCCGTCGATCTGCATAGAAACACATATTTACCTGGTTGCAAGCAAATTCGCGTATATATATATATATATGTGTAGATCTGTATGGATTTGCGTGAATATGTGCATGTGCGTAGAAGCACTGGCGCTGCCTGTAGGACAGCGAATGGAGACGGCAGGGAGGCGCATACATTCCTTTGCATGGACAGGTGTGCGCGTCAAGATGTGGAAAGAGCGGCCTTCCCGGGGGACCGGTTGGTCTCTCTTTACATATATATATATATATATATATATATATATGCACATGCAGTGTTTGCGATTTCTTTGTGTTCAGGGAGAAGGTCCGGATTTCATGCTACTGCTTCGCTTTGTCTGCCTGGGGGTGTCGCTCCTGCCCTCCGTTGTCTTCAACCTTCCGCTCTTCTTCGAGAGCTTGCGCGTGGACACTGCATGCAGCGCGTCTCCGAAGAAGAAGAAGAAACGCCCGGCTTCGTCCTTCGCGTTTGTGAAGGCGGGAGAGGACGCGGGCGGCAACCCAGACGTCGCCGTCGGGGTTGACGTCGCCGCAGGGATGGGCCCCGCGAGCCGAGAAGCTTCAGACAGAAAGTCTGCTCGCGCCGCGTCTGCTCCGCGGAAGGTCGCGCGCGTTCTGCTCCCGGACGCCGAGCGAAGCAGGCTGTTCGTGCAAGAACCTGAACTCTTCGGCTCGCTCCTGAGAACTTTTGCTGGCGCCCTGCTGCGACTTTACGACCGCGCACTGTCCTCCGAACTGCTCCTCGAGACGCTGCAGTTTCTCCTGGGATCCGTGTTGACAGCCAGCGTCGCGTCGGACGGCGACGCGCGTTCGTTCGCGTTTTCTGCGAAGGACGAGAAGGACGGAGAGAAGCTGGCCGGCAGCGAGGCACCCACGAGGGAGCAGCGGAGTCTGAAGGACGAACTTTTGGCGGAACTGGACAGCGTGCAAGTCGCGGAATTCCTCGCGTACATTCTGCAGACCAAGCCGTCAGCAACTGCCGTGGCGGCAGCTCTGAGCGTCACTCTCGAGCTCCTCACCCTCGCGCCGCACGTCTTTCTGCCGGTCTTCTTCAAGGAGGGCGTCATCGCCTTTGTTCGCCGAGACCTTGAAGTCGCCGTGGAGGCAGGCGCGCTCGTTGCGTTACCCTCGGGTTCCGCTTTGACTGCGGCTGTGCTGCCGCCTTCGCCTCTCTCGCGGTCGGCGCGTCAACTTTGCACCCCTTCAGCTGCTCTACGCGAGGCCCGCGGAGACCTCCGCCAGACAGCGCCCGGTGCGTGCCGCGGCCAGGCGGACAGTGAAGAGAGGGAGGGCGAAGAGACGGACGCCTCCGGTCTCCCACTTCGGTGGTGCTTTGCCTTCTCCTCCTCGGGGCACGTCGCCACGAACCTCTCCCGCCTCGCCCTGTGGATGCGTGCGTCGATTCTCTTGCTCCCCAGTGTACAGGCGTCGTGCATGCTTCCCGCATCTGGCCCGGTGCGGCCGACCGGCGCCGCACGAGGCGTGGACAGGCGCGTGGGAGACGACCCAGGCAGCCTCGAGAACGCGCCCGAACTAGAGCAGCCCACGCTGCCGCCCCTCTCCGCGTCGACCTGCGACTCAGTCCTGCCGAGGCTGCACAGAGTCACGGCGCTTCTCGCAGCCTGCGAGACAGAAGAAACGGGCGAGGCAGTCGACCAGGCGAAGGCCGGGAGTGCGCCGAGAGCCGCGCAGGACGGCGCGGCTTCCCCAGGGGCGGCCGAGGCTTCTGTGGAGGTGCATGCAGCGGAGGGAAAACCAGAAGGCGGCGAACGCGAGAGAGCGTGGCACGCGTTTGTCGCCTTGAGAGATCTGCTGGAAGGCGAAGAACAAGTGTCGGCGTTCGAGTTCATTGTGTCGGACGTCGCCGCTGCCCTCGCGCAGTTTCTCGGCGGCCTCGAGGCGTCCTCGCAGGCGAGGGCCGACGACCAAACGGACTTTGAACAACAAGAGAGGCACGCGGCTGCTGGGGCAGAGAGACGCACCTTGACGCCTGCGGCGAACGACGAGAAAAGCGAGATGGAGACAGAGACGGAAGGCTTTAGGAAGCGGCTTCGTTCTCACCAAAACATCGAACCAAAAGGGTCCAGAGCCGACGTGCTCCACGATCGCCTCTGTCTCTTCCTTCGCGCGTTCGCCTTCTCCTCGGCTCTCGCGCCGCAGGCGCCTGCGGGCGCGTCTTTGTGGGAAGACTTGGACTGGTCACAAGCCGACGGCTGCTTGTTGCTCTTGCTGGCGTCGCTGTGCATGAAGAGTCTTGGCCGCGCGAATTCGAGTCTCGCCGTTCAAACGGTCTTCTCGTCGAGCGACAAAAACTCCATCGGCACCTCCTCTTGCCTCCCCCCCCACCTGCGGCCGTCGACGCCTCCCGGCTTTTTCTCAGACCGCAGCGGCGTGCGAGCCTCCAAACTGTCACCCTCGTCGCGGGCCTTGCCTCTGACGGCCAGCGTCCCCACAGGGCGCAACGAAGGCGAAGCGACAGCCGATCCGTCGTCTGCCGCGGGACACTCGAGCGCTCACCAAACACCAAAGCACCGTCCAGAAGGCGACCACGCGTGTGCACCCTCTTCTGGAACTTCTCTCTCTGCGACTTCTACACATTCTCTCTCTGCTTCTTCTTCTGCCTCTGTGGTTTCCTCGAGTTTGGCGTCTGGCGTTTCGGGTGCGTCTTCCTCGCGGTCGAGCTCGAGCAGTTCTCGCGGGTTTTTGCCTCACGGAGACCAGCCGGGAGGCGAAAGCGATTCGCTGTTTCGTCGCGTGCGTCTCTACTATGGCCTGCCCACCGCGTACGCGT
Source organism: Neospora caninum Liverpool (assembly GCF_000208865.1). NCBI lineage: Eukaryota > Apicomplexa > Conoidasida > Eucoccidiorida > Sarcocystidae > Neospora > Neospora caninum. The sequence continues at coordinate 650,327 of NC_018391.1, forward strand.
CTCTCTTGGCTTCGCGGCACTCTCCGCAGATCCCCGCGGAAAACGAGGGCCGCGCTGCTGCGCCTGGGGACGACGCGCAGGGTGACAGTACAGCGAAGGGCAGACCCAGGCGCACTCTGGCGAGATCGCTGGGCTTTGGAGCCTCGGAGTCGGCGGGGGCGGCTTTCCAGGAGACAACGGAAGACATCGTGTCGCTATTCAGCTCGCTGCACAGAGAGGTGTTTCTGCATCTGAGGCCGTCGGCACAGGAACGGAAGAAGGCGCGCCTTCGGGCGCAGAGGCTCCGCTCTCTCGCCCCAGCCGCGGGCAAGCCCGCAGGGGACAAGGTTGAGGAGGACAAGGTTGAAGGGGACAAGACCGCGGGGGAGACGGGAGACCCGTTCGCTGCTGAGGCGTCGAGGCCGGCCGAAACAGAACAGAGTCTTGACCCCGATGGAGGCAGCGCGGGAGAGAAGAAAAAGAGAGGGGAGAAGAAGGAAGGCGCGCCGTGGGACGGCGAAGGCCTGGCGACGAAGCGAAGAAGAGAACAGGGCGAGGCGGAAGCAGGTGCCGAGGCGCCAGACAGGGCCGTGACGGCTGTGGAGGCGCATGCCGACAGGGGCCCGGGAGAGAACGAAAGCGAGGGGCGGGGCGACACAGAAGACAAAAGTTCGGAAGCGAAACGGAACGCGCGTCGAACTTGCGACGCAGGCTCTCCCTCTCGACGAGCGTCTTCGCGCGACGAAGGGACAGAGAGGAAAGGCCACAGGAGGGCGAGAGAACGCAGACGCAGGGGCGGTAGCCAGGCCCACGCCTCGCGCGGGGCGGAGGGTCGGAGCTCGAGTGAATCGGCCTTGCTCTCCTCGTTGATCCGCCAGATCCTTCCGTCGTCGCTCGGTGTGTCGCCAGGCGAGGGACACACGTCCGCCGGGTCCCCCACGGACCTGCTTTCGCTCTTGGTACGCTCCGCCGCCCTGCAAGGAGACGACGACATCTCGGATGAGGACGACTTCCTCTTTTCCCAGGCGGCTCGCGAGTCTCGTGGGGCTTCCCAGGCGTTCGATTCGCGTTCTGGCTTCACTGCTTCGCTCCTCGCTTCCGGTTCGGGATCGTCTCTCGCCCCTGTCTCTCACAGCGGCTCGGCGACCGCCTCGTCTCAGTCAGCGGCTTCGCCGTCGACCGCGTCTCCAGCCTCTTCGGCTTCCGGGGCCTCGTCCTCGTCGTCTTTCGTCTCGTCCCACGAGCAGTCTCTGCTGCAGATGATTGATCGGCTGAATGCGTCTCTCGGGCAAGGCGCGAGCGCGTCAGCTGTCGGAGGGGACGCAGAGGGACGAACGAGAGTAGGAGTCTTTCCCTCATCTCTCTTTTCTCCTTTTGCCTCCTCGGCTTTCCAGCGGTACGCGAGCAATGGGGGCTTGCGGGGCGCGTCACGCAGGCATCTTCTCGAGGGCGGGGAACGCGAGCGCCGAGACGGCCGAGAGGCGCGGGCCGAGTTCAACTACCTGCTGGATGGACAGGCATCGATCGGCTGTATCGAAGCGTACGCCGCACGGGAAGTGAATTACACGGCCGTCTCTGCCTACTCTCAGCGCGCGCATCTCCACGCCTCGCCGCAGCCGCGGTCCAGCTTAGGGCCCTTTGTGGGGTCCGAGGCCTCTGCGCGGTCGCCGAAGGGAGACGGCGGGGACAGCGGAGAACAGGCGCAGGGAGGGAACAGGGAGAAAGAGGCGGCTGGTGACCAAGTGGCTGCAGCAAAGAAGGACGAGAGGGTTGACAAAGCCGAGCTCCAGAAAGAAGAGGAGGGAGAGGACGGACAGGGAGCGGACGAGAGAACGGGCGAGCGGAGGAGCGGAGAAGGCTCGTCGCGTCCCAGAAGGACACTCAGCAGAGGCGCGTCGGGTAGAGGCGGGGCTGAGAAGAAAGAAGGAGCAGAAGAGGCTGAAGAGGAGAAAGCGACGCCGGTCGGAAGGAGACGAGAACGGCAGACAGCCCGGCCAGAAGACGCAGGAAGGGAAGAAGGGAGACGACGCCGGGAGAGACAGAAAGAGGGGTCGGGAGTACGTGGGACGATGAGTTGCCGCGCAGGCAGAGGCCCGAGTCGCTCACGCGGAAGGGAAGGGAAAGCGGTCCCACAAACGATGCGTCGATCGGCAGGCGCGAAGACGGAAGAGACGAAGGAGGCGAAGCCGCCAGAAGACGGCGTGGAGAGAAGACGCGACTCGTCGCACTCCCCGCACGCAGCCAACGAGGACACAGTGTCGCCCACCCAACGGAGAAGCGGTGAGAGATGGAGACTGGGCTCGCGAGTTCAGCCTGTGGTCCTCGAAAACCTGTTCCTGGCGGCTCTCGGCTTGGCTGTTCAGGTTTCCTAGCGCGTGGCCGTGTTCCTTTCTTGCGTGCGTGGGAGTGCGTGAGATCTCCGCCCCCCTGCTTTTTTGTCTTCCTGCGTTGTCTTAGCTTTCTGCGCCTGCTGTGTGCGTGCACTGCGTCTCGTCTCAACTGCGTTTCCCCCCATGTGTCATGCGTTGCACGGCTGTTCCGCGGCGTCGACAAGCGCGCAGGTCCGCGAGAGAGAGTGTGTGTCCTTTTGTGTCTTTTTGTGTCTTTTTGTGCCTTTTCTCTTTCCTTTTCCATCCTTGCACCTTCGGCCGCGCGCGATCTTTTCTCCTTTCCGCAGAGGTTTCGCGCAGACTCGAGAGCTCCGTGGCGGGCGAGAGGAACGCGAAAGATGAAGACGCGGAAGAAGAGATGGCAGACAGCGTGTGTGGCGTGTTGGAAGACGAGGACGATTCCGAAGAGGACGATCTGCCGCATTTGGTGCGCCGTCGCGAGAGAGACAGGCGATCGCTAAGGGCCCGGCGGGGACGAGAAGACGAAGAGACAGGCGCACTGTTTTCTCTGGAGCGGCCGGAAGACACCAGCAGCGGTTTCGGCTCGACAGACGATGAAGATTTGGAAACAACCGAGTTGGAGGTCGCGTTTCCCGATGCTTCTTCTCTCGCGTGTGATCGGTCCACGTCGCGTCTCCTCTCTGCCGACGCCGCGAGCCTCTTCCCGTCCTCTTCGCCGGCCGTTTCCCGCCCCGCAGCCCGAGACGGCGCCGAGCCCTCGCGACGGTCTTCTGGCTCTGACGCTCCAGCTGCGTCGCCTCTCTCTTCTTCTTCTGGTTCCGCGGGTCTCTCGAGTCGCCTGGCGTGGCGCTTCGGCTCTCGCCCGCGGGCGCTCTTTTCTGCGGGAAAGAATGCGCCGCTTTCGTCTTCCCTCGCGTTCGCACCTGGCGCACCGGCAGCGAAGAAGAACGCCCTTCAACTCTTCGTGGGCGGCATTCCGGTACCGCCCCACATGACGCTGACGGAGGCGCTCTGTCGCTACAACCGCTGTTTCCCTTCGACGCATGCCGTGCGCCTTCCCCGATCCACCGCGGTTCCCCGCGGCCTAGCACAGTGCGCGGAGCAGCGGCACGCGGAGGGAAGGGGCGAGGCCGGGAAAAGAACGGAGACCCGCGCCGTGGAAGGGCGACTCGACGCCTCGCAGTCCTTGCCGCTCGCCACGGTCGCCCCATTGGCTGCTGGCGCAGGCGCGGAGGGGACACACCAGCGGAACGGCGAAGGCCGCGAGCCGGAAGGACGCACGCAGGCGCAGTTTGCGGCGCCTCCGTCGTGCGTCCAATTCGGCGACGGCTCAGTTTCGAGAACTGCCAGAGAGGCGCTTCTCCGCGAAGGCGGGAACGAGAGCGAAAAGCAGGAAAGGCATCCCTCCGCGTACGCCGTGCTCGACTTGAACGCCAGGTTCCTCGTCGCCGCCGACGCCGACCTCCCCACTCTCCCCTGCCATCCCGGCTCTCCAGGGAACTGCCCGCGGCCCAGTGTGCATCCAGGGCAGTCGAGCGGCGTGGAGAGTCAGAGAGGAGACAGAGAAGAGACAGGAGAGACAGAAGAGACAGCAGAAGAGTACACGGCGCTGTGGGATGCGCGCCACGCGATCGAGTACGAGGTACTCGCGGCGCACGACGAGAGCGACCGATCCGATTCAACACCCTTTGAGACGGTCTCGGGGGGCGAAGGAAACGATGGAAACCTGGACGCAGTCCCGTCGTCGCGGCCTTCCTCCTCTGGTTGTTCCTCTTCTGGGTCTTCCTCGTGCACGCCGTGTTCTTCACTTCCCGGCGCGCCTGCGTCCGGGCCGGCGGCGGCTGACGGAGGAGAGACGGCGAGCGGAGACGCTGCGTTCTTGCGCGAACAGGAGCAGAGGGAAAAAGACCTCCTCGAAGGTCGGCAGTCGCCGCTTTTGTGCACGGTCGTCGACTCGGTGTTCGGCTCCAGACGGCTCCTCGCAGACTTCCGCTCGTTTGTACAAACGCGGGCCGCGGGGTCGCGTGCGACGCCCTCGCCAAGGCACAGCGCCCGCCCGCCGACTCCTTTGGCGCCTTTGGCGGTGCCGGCGTCTTCGATGGAAGTTTGCGTCACGCCGGAGCGGCGAAGACGCGATCACGAGGCGAGTGCGGCGGGAAAAGGCCCGCCGCCGTTTGCGTCCAAGATTCTGGAATGCTCCCTCATCTCGGCCTTTGAAGACGCAGTGGCATGCATGGCCTTTTTGCGTGGGTCGGCCGCAGCGCCGCCGCGCCGGGACCTGTTGCTGTGCGCGGGAGCGCAGGAAGCCGCGGAGCTCGTTTGCTCGCGGAAATCGCTGAGACAAGACCGCCGCTCCTGCGCAGACGCCGCCCTGCAGGCGCCTCTCTCTTCTCGCTCGGGTGAGCCGGCCGGAAGCGCGACGCCGCTTTTCGGCGACGCAGCGCTCAGCGACATCTTTGCCCGGGACAGGACGTCCGCCTCGCTCGTCTTTCTCCTGACGCTGCTTCACCACCTGGTCAAGGCGCTGCGGCGAGGCCACGTGGAGACTGCCTTTGTGTGCGGCCACGCGTGCGTTCCCGCGGCGCACGGCTCACTGACGTCTTCGGCGTTCGCTTCTCTCGCGCGGCGCCCGCCGCTTTCCGTGGACGACGGCGCAGGTCGCGACGGGTCTTTGTCGGTTGAGTCGAGCAAGCGAACGCGGCGGTGGGGCGACGTTGCCGACGCGCATTCCTCGGGTTCGGCGTTTCGGTTCAAGCAGAGCGCGCCGTCCATCTTGAGCCTCTCGGAGGCGCAACTCAGTCGCTTCTTCACCAGCAGCGCACTCTCCCTCAAACTTCTCCAAGTTCTCTCAGATCCGGCCCTCGTCTTCAGTCTGTGCCCGCCGCTCTGGCTGTCGCGGCTCCTGCGGGGATGTTCGTTCCTCTTTCCCTTCTCTGCACGCATGCTGTATCTCTGCCAGGCGTCCCTCGGGCTGAACCGGTCGCTGTGCTGCTTCGGGGAACGCGTCCGCGAGGCCATCGATCACGTCGCGGCGCGGGGCGGAGCGAGCGGCGTGAGCCTCGCCTCCTCGCTCTTCCCCCAGCGCAGCGGAAACTCCGCGTCGAGCTCGAGATTCGCCCCCCTCGCCCTGGCTGCCGCGCCCTTGGGGAACCGGGGGAGCACCGGCTCCGGCGTGCACGGAGGCGGGACCGACCCCACGAGTCGGGCCTTGATGGTCACGCTCGTCGCGCGCGTCTTCTCTCAGATCAAAAGCAGTCCACGGCAGCAACAGGAATTCGTCGCAGACCTCGAGACGGTAAGACTGAAAATGACACGATTTGCGCGCGCGCCGAGCGCGAGGGCAAAACGCGGCAAAAGTGCTCAGCGAACGCACGAGGAGAGAGGTGTGAGCAGCCGCGGTTTCGAAGCTGCGCGCACCGGCGGGCACCGCGGCGGTGTATGTACACTCGATGACGCGCGGTGCGCAGGCGAAGGAGTGGGGGAAAACAGGTGCAAGGTCCAGGTTTTTTTACACAGGCCGCAGCCAAAGGGGCGTTTTCCCATTTTCGCCTTTTGCAATGTTCAGGCTGTTGCCCTTCCTCGAACCAAGGTGAAGATTCACCGCACGCGTATCCTCGACAGCGCCTTCAAGGTGAGAACGCAAAAAACACTGCTTTTCGACACGGGCACGGCTGGCAGAAATTACCTTTCTGGTGCCCGTAGGAGTTTCTGTGAGGTAGCGTGACCGTGTCGGTGTGTGTGGAGAGATATATGTGAGGGGCATTGACCGTTTAATCTACTGTAGATGTTGGTATATCTCTTCGTTTAATCATCGATTGTATACATACCCCCCCGCGTGGGCCCGTACGTGTAGACGCATTGCGGTGAGGGAGATCCCGAAAGCGAGGCACCACCACGCTGCTTCCAAGTCTCGCTTTCTTCATCTGACTACTTGAAGGATCGAATCCCATATCCTCGCTCGTATGTGAATATATATATATATATATATATATATGTGCCTGTGGATGTGCGGTAACGCAGAACCAGCGCCACAAGTGAAGGGCGAGTACACACGTCCGTTTTGACATATGTGGATACGTACATCTAGATATATACGCCTGTTCTCGCCGCGTGCTTTTTTTGCAGGAGAAAAAAACTGTATCTTACGCGTTTGGTCTATCATCTTTTCTGCTCTTATGTTCGTATTTACTCTACCTATTCTTACTGGTGGATTAGTTATGATTCTCTTAGATTTACATGTAAATACAGAATTCTGCTACAGATGTGGATAGAGGTCCACGTCGTGTCTTTCCGTAGGTGATGGAGCACTTCCACTCGCTGCTCTACAGTTCCAGCGGCAGGGGCGGCGTCGGCGGAAATGTGGCGTCTCAGCAGCAACCGCTGCTGGAGGTTGAGTACTTTGGAGAGGAAGGTGTCGGCTCGGGTCCGACAATTGAATTTTATTCAGAGGTGAGACTGGGGAAGAGAGGGGAAGAGGAGATGCAGAAGAGAGCGGAAAAGAAGAAGAGAGCCGAAATGAAGAAGAGAGCGGAAAACAAGAAGAGAGCCGAAATGAAGAAGAGAGCGGAAAAGAAGAGGAGAGATGAAGAAGTTCCTGTTGGCGAGTCAGCGCGGCGTTACTGTAAAGCCACACAGCGGATGGCCGCGTTTGTGTTCGTAGAGCAAATGGTCGCCGTCTTGCCTCTTTCGTTTGCACCGAGCCGAATGGGTCTTAAAATCGGGAAAACGCTTCAAAGGGATTCCACTGTCGCGGGCCTCAAGAGCGTGCACCCGGGTGGAAGGATGAAAGTCGCCGTCGTGGCGCGAACGAAAAAGCGGTAGAGCCGACGGGCGAGGACGCCGCCTCTGCGGTCGAGCACCGTTTGCCTCGGATGTGTGACAGGGAACCAAGTGTTCACGGAGCTTCGAGCCGATAAATGTGAGACTGACCACTCGGGGGCTTGGCTGAAATGTGTGCACGCTAGCGATAGGATCGCCGAGCTGAGAAGCGAATGACGTCCGTTTTTGTGGAGGTTACGTGCTCCTGTTGACGCGCATTTTGTCTCACCGCCGGGATCATCCGCCTTTTCTCGATTCCTTTCGTGTCGCGCGTTTCGCTTCCCTGCAACAGGTTCTGGAAGCTCTTCAAACCCACACAGTGCCGCGGCTGTTCCGCGAGGCGAGCTCTGACGGTTGCTTTTTCCCCTTCCCGTACACCTTCGTCACTGCCCGTCTCTCTCCCAGTCTGCTGCGCAAGCCGGAGTGCTCTCCTCTCACGTCGTCGGGTTCTTCGGGAAGCATGTTGCCTTCCCGGTCCTCTTCGTCTCCCGTCAGAGCTGCAGCTGCGAGTCCGGCTTCCTCTTCTTCGTCTCCTTGCTCTTCTGCCTCTGCCGCGTCTCTGTCTTCTTCGTCTGTGTCGTCTTCGTCTGTGTCTTCTTCGTCTGTGTCTTCTTCGTCTGTGTCTTCTTTCTGTGCTTCTTCCTCGACGCCGGTCGCACCGAAGGCGCCAGAGGAGGGCGGCCGCACAACACCAGGTCCCACGTCGGAGTCGCGAGGCGAGGGAGAAGGCGAACAGTCGGCCGGCGAGGCTGCTGCGTCTTCTCGAGGCGAGGGCGAAGCACGGGAGCGCGTGGCGACCGACAGCAGACGCGAACGCAAGACGCAAGAAGCCCAGGTTCCGAACTCTTGCCGTCTCTCTTTGCTCTCTCCTCGCAACACCCCCCTAGCTTCTTCTCCGCGTTCCTCGCCGCCCTCCCCTGCGCCGCCTTCTTCATCGTCGCTAGTTAGCGCTGCGCCGACGAACGAAGACAAGGTGTTCCTTCTGTTTAAGCTGCTGGGGCAGATTGCGGCGAAGGCGCTTCTGGACGGACGAAGCTTCACGGTGGACCTGCGTCTCCACCCTGCCTTCTGGCGCCTCGTTGTCGAAAGGGAAGTTTGCACCTGCGGGGCCTTGCCGCTCGCTTTCTCGGGCTCGCTGGAGGCCAGGGACGGGGAGCGCGCCGAGCAGCAAGGGCGAGGCAGACGCGAAGACGCGAACGAGACGACGCGGGTCAGAAGGACTCGAGCTCAGACAAAGCGAGAGAAGGAGCGAGAGGCGCGGAGAGAGGAGAGGCGAAAGGACGAGAAACTGGAAGAACATGCACAGCAAAGGCAGCCCCGGCGTTTGTGTCGCGCGTGCGTGAAAGCTGAATCGCTGGGCTTGACCGACCTCAACGACGTGGATGAGCAGCTGGCGAGAAGCATGCAGCACCTGCTTCGGTTCCGCAGCGAAGGCAACGAAGTCGAGGACCTTGCTCTCGTCTTTGTGCTTCCGGGTAAACACCACCATCCGCGAAAACGCGAGTCCCCGCAGCTCACCTCCCCGCTAAAACGTGGAGATTGTCTAGCGCTTGCGCGAAACGCAACCCCCCATTTCTAGACGGAAACACACAGCGCGGTCGGGCTCGTGCAAGAGAGGGTTAAGCGGCCCGCATGCACTGGCAAGCACAAACCCCGCCGTTTGTCTGGGGCCGAAACAGCCGTGCTCTCTACGCCACACGCCTGTCTTTTGGACTCACGTCTTTGTGCAGCTGTGGGAAACGTACAAGAAAAAATAAACGTGCGGGTGGTGGCCTATCGTCTCTCGTTTTTCTCGTGGATGCCTGGGCCTCTGAGCCGTCAGCTTTCTCTGGCTTTTTTCTGTGAGGGAAGTCCAGTTCTCTTTGCGGTGTGTGTACCGGCAGTCATATACACAGGTGAACGTATCAGCAGTGACATAGACAGCTAGAGGGTGTCGGTTCATGACAGGGTGAGGAACGCGAGGCCTGCGAAACGGTGCACGGGCTGTATATGTGCGTGTCTATCCTTTTCGCGGCCCGCATCTCTCAGGAACCGACATCGAACTGGTTGAAGGCGGGAGTGAGATAGCGGTGTGTAACGAAAACCTCGACCTATACATACACCGCGTCATTCAAGTTGTCCTTTTGGAGGGCGTCCTGCTACAGGTACGTTCTTGCCCAGCGTTCATGTGTTCTTCCCCGTGCGACGCGCTCTTCTCCAGTCTCGCCCGCTCTGGCTTCCCTGCTGTTTTTTGATGCGATCCACTGGTAGCCGTTCCTCTCTGTAGTCGCTTCTGCCTGTCTCCAGGGCTTTGTCCTTCCTGCGCGTGTCCTTCTCCTTTCTGGAGCTTTTTCTCCCGCACTGTCTTCCCGCTCTCTGCAGGCTTACGCGTTCCGGTACGGGATCAGCACATTCATTCCTCTCTCCAGCTTGGCGCTTTTCTCCCCGCAAGAGAGAGCCTACGTGGTCTTTGGTGGCGGCGGCAGAATCGGAGACAGCCGCTTCTGGAACATGGAACACCTTCGAGCGCACATTGTCCCTGACCACGGGTGAGCCCCACGAATGAGGTGACCAGAAGCAGTCCGAAAACGGGTTTCTTTTCATCTCTGGATCTTTGGAAAATGCAAAGGCTCGGCCGACCGGGCACCTGCTCGTGGTCCTCCCTGTGTACACCTAGCTGCATGCACCTAACTGCATGCTGCTACCGGGACTCAGAGCATGCGTTATGCACCATATATATATATATATATATAGAGAGAGAGAGAGGTTCGTGTGCATCATTGCGGGACAATCTCGCGTGTTCGTCTTCATGGACAGTGCTTCTGGCCATGAGCCCGAGCCCGCTGGGGCTCGTTCTTTGAGCCTCGCGTTTTGTTGTTGCCTTCGCTGGATCTGTCCTTGCATTTCGCTGTGGCCCTCGGTTTCCAGATTCACTGCCTCGAGTGCAACGTACATCGCCTTCCTGGAAGTTTTGACTGAATTTTCTGTTGAGGAGCGACGCCGCTTCCTTCGCTTCGCCACGGGGACGCCAGTCCTGCCTCACGGAGGCTTCGCTTCTCTCCGGTAAGTTAGGAAAACTTGAGCCGACAAGAAACGTCGGGTTTGCCTGCTCGTCGTGGGTCTGTGGAGTGTTGTGGGCGGCTCTACGGCAAGGCTCTCTGATCGGCGCGAAAGGAGCTCTGCTGTCTGTGTCCATCATCGCTTCACATGGCAATGGAGAAAACGCTTTGCGGCACCTTGAACTCGTCGGTGGACAGCGGCGGAGACGGTTCTGGTGCAGACCTTCACTCTCTCTCCTTGCCCCCCCCCCCCCCCCCGCCACGCAACTCAGTTTGCTCCCATTCGACATGAACAGAAAAAAGTGGCAGAACGGTTCTTCGAAAGGTTTTTGAGCTCCGGGCGTCGGGTCATGTGGCCGTTGCCTTGACGAGAGTCGTAGCCTTTGGTTCCCGCCGAAAAGGGGTTCCGTTGTCGGTTGCTAAAGGCGCTTGACGGATTGCGTATCGAATAAAAGGCGTTTCGTTGTGTTTTTCTGTCCTCGGTTCTCTGCATGTTGGTTAAGGTGTGTCGCCTTCTGTAGTCGCCCTCCCGTCGTATCTCTTTTCGGCACCTCCCTTTGCTTTCCTCTTCTCGCCGTCTCCGCGCCCGTCAAAAAAAGGTTCTGTCGCCCGTCCTCTCTCCGGCTCCTCTGTTGTTGCAGCGACCGCTGTGCAGACTCCTTTTTGGCCTCACTGTTTTTAGTCGTTGCCTTCGCGTCTCTTCTGTGTCCAGGCCGCTGATGAAGGTGGTCCGTAAGCCCCAAGAGAACGGAGGGGAAGGCGCGACGTGCGACGACGTTCTTCCGTCAGTGATGACGTGCACCAACTACATAAAGCTGCCCGAGTATTCCAGCAAACAGATTCTGCGTCTTCGCCTCAGCGTCGCCATGACAGAAGGGCAGGGAGCATTTACTCTTTCCTAAACGCGTGTTGATGCGGAGGCTGTATATTTGCACATGTGGACTGTAGGGACGGGAAAGAAGTTAGTGGCGCTCGGCCCATCCTGACAACGAGCGTAGAGTGTTTGTCGCCACGCAGCGTTCACCCGTCAGGTTCTGCCGCACTCTCGGGCGCAGGGATATGTATGAATGAATCGCTTGTGCGTTCTCAACGGTTGTCGCGGGTCGAAGGTGTTCTAAGCCGTGTGACAGTGTTCCAGGTTGGACCGTCGACGAATGAAAGAAACACGCGAGGAGCCTAAACAGAATATGGCTCTCCAGAGAGACAGCATTGACAGGCACAAAAGAGACCAGCGAAGAGTTGGTGGCACCGAACACACCTGGCAAAACTGGGTAATTGACAGGCGATACCGTCCCGGTTACGCGCATTCGTCCTGTTAAGTGCGGACACAGGTTTCCGAAAGCAGGCGCGGCCTCTGCGCGTTCTCCTGTTCGGCGTTTCGTTCGGACGACTTACTTGCGGGAGACCAGCAGACACACAATTCAGGTCACATTTTTTTCACCATTCTCAGAAGAACACGAACGACAGACGTAGTCCGCGACAGTCTCGGCAAGACCCACAGGCTTTTTCGTGACGAAACCCCTATATTTCTCTCGAAGTTTCGAATCAACAGTGCAAATAAGCAATCGGGGGGCCATGTTTCATCGGAGTTTTGCATGCGAATGCAAACATATATATGTATAAATATATATATGTACCAGTGTATGCAGTTAGTTCGGTATACCGTACAGATTTTATGAACACTGTCGATTTGGGGACTTCCCGTCTCGAAGACGTATCGGCCGGGCACCAGTGGTGAAGATATATGCAGTGTAAGTGTACAGCCAGCATCAAGACAGGGACTCTTGCCAGGCCGTTCGACCTGAGAGTACGAGCTGTTGACGTTCACCTGATTCCTGTTTTCCCGCTCACGCACGTGAAGCGGCAGTACGGCAACCGGTTTCTTACTTTTTTACCTTTTGGCATCTGTACCTCATCAGTTGTGAGGCAGAGCTCAACAACAGTCAGGGATGTACCGTAGAGTCGACTTGCACCTCTTCTGGTGGTACGAGAATGCTACAAACACGTGATCGTGACGATTTAGCGTTTCGGGTGAGCTGTACCGACCACCCACATCGTGCTGCTGGCGCTGCGCGGAGCCACCCGAGTTCTGCCGTAAGGCTGTTTGCAGTTGCTGCAGCACGTTAGTGCCCCGCAAGCAGTCAGAACCACGTTTTCCGACGCAGTCTCATGCCATGCGGCACTAGTCGGCTTGAAACGCCTTTTGACTATGGAGGGGCCTGTGTGAGGGCGGTTAAAGATACCCGACCACCACAGTACTCAGCCTGCTGACAACGGCTCCTCTTTCCCTTCGACAAATCGACCAACCACTTTTTACCTTCCTGTCCTTCCGTCGGTGGCTTCCTGAGAGCACTTCATGGAGACAACCGAAAGCAGGTAGCTAAGACGATAGCCTGCCAGTGCATCCTTCGTACGCGTGAGAGAAGCAGTTGCGACTCCAGGTACAATTGCATTCAGCAATTCAGTTATGGCAGTTTTGGTGTAGCAGGTTGCAGTGTATCAAAGATGCTTCTTCGAAGGCACGATTTATCAGTGGACCATCATAAGAACCGGGGTAAGCTACGAGCTATCTCGCTCCGGAACCGTGCATCGTTACATTCGGGAAATGTCGCTTCTGTGCTGCCTAGTCCTTGATCAAGCTGCATTACCAGCAACCTTTATTTCCTCACTATTTTATATCTTCTGGTCACTGCTTATGTCACCGCCCCGTATCGGCGACGACAAACCAGAAACGGTCACTAACGCGTCACCGAAAAGGTGCGGTCACCAACATACTGCTGTTCCCTATCATCAATTTCATGTCTTGAAGAGGTCAACGGATGTACGATCCCCTAAACAGACTCGTTGTCTCAACGTTTGGGAGCAATAGGGCCACCATGAGCATGGATGGCAGCAAAACCATCCGCACTTGGACTACTGAAATCGCCGGTGCGGCATGATCCACGGAACGGTTCGGACAAAACGTATACTTCACAAAAACACATTCATTGGTGACAGCATTCACAACTCGTTCTACAAAGGCAAGAGGTACGCGCCTGTGTGCAGCTTGTGGAACCGCTGTGTTGTCCTCTTCTGTTTATTAGACCCCAGACAGCGCTTATGCAGTCACAGCGATATCGGGGGTAAAGAGCAAAAAGCAATCGCCTTAGAGCAACTCCCGCATCCACACGGCCCATTAAATGGTCATTCAGAGTCTTCCTGACCATCCGGGAAAACCACTCTTAAGATACCAGTCCACGGTCCAGAAACTCAAAAGACGTCACCCCACCACTGAACGCACCGCGACACTCTGAGACACTTCTTTTTCTAATCTGCGCAGCTCCTGATAGTTTGGAGTATCGAGGACCTGGGAGGCGCTGAGAGGGGCGCGTCCGTGGGAGCCGGACACTCCCATAATTAACTTCTTGACAGGATCCGGCAGGTCTGTCCCGCAATTGGAGAAATCCACGTCGGCCCGCCCACTCGGTTCATCCTCAGGAAGCGAACCGCCGCACCACAAGCCAAAGAGAGTGCGTCCTAAGTCTGCTGCGTTGTCTTCAGCGGTGAACCGTCTCCCCCTGGAAGTCACGTTCGGCGGCTCCTCGACCAGGGCGCCCCCCTCGGTCTCGTAGTACAGCTTGTTTGCCGCTACTTTTGAGGAGAAGCCACCAAAATAAAGAATTCCATCTCTACTGGGGAAGAAATTTTCCGGCGAGATGTTACTCACCAAGATCCCTCTTCCACTGGTGACTGCGACCAACTTAATGGCCTGCACCGTCACGCTCAGCCGGGCAGCTAGAGCAGCGGGGGCGGTTTTCTGATTCTGGGCTGCTTGATGTATCAACGGAAAGAGTTGGCCGAGCGTCCCACGTGTGCCCGGGTAGATGAGAACAATGTTGGGCATCTTGAGGTCTAACCCAAGTGAGACGACCTTTCTGTCGCTTGTAAACTGCAGCACTTGAAATGGAATGTGACAGTGAAAGGCCTCCACGACACGTTGAGCAGAACCCACATCAAATTGAAGTCGAACACTCCGCTCATTTTCCAGCTCCTTTTTGTATCGTTCCAGCGTAGCTTCCCCCTCTTCACCGCTCGGTAGTGGGAGTATCCTCAGATCAAAAGGTTGCCCATCAATGAAGAACTCGAAGAAATCTCGGTGAAACAAGCTGCCTCTTTTGAAGTAAGAGCCTTTTCTGTCGTATGTAGTGTGAAAAGACAGTGGCTGTCCGGCAGGCAGAACTGGTTCAACCGCTTCCAAAGTTTTCCGCGTCTCTTCAGATACTTCTGGCTTTTGCTGCTCCGCGAAATACCCGACAGCTCTCGACGCGCCCTCGCCCTTGCGAAAGAATGGAGGTTGAATTGCACGATGGTCGACACCGAGTTCTGCTACAAAATCTTCTAGGGACATTGCCTCCACTACGTTCTTGCTCAAGAACTTGTGCAGGGATTTCACCATTGCCTCGTGGGGTGTATTCTGTTTTTTGCGCCCGAACCGCAGGCCCCCCCGTGTGTGTGTGTGGCTGGGGTGACCTAACAGCTGTTCTCCTTCTTCACTGGCGCCTTGAGAGTCTCCTTCCACATTTCCTCGTCTGCCTCCGCGTCTGCGAAAGAAAGAGCCAAGGCGAGAAAGCGGACTTCTCTTCCGTGGTCGTGCCCCCCCTACCAATGGTGTGTCGCCGCTCGCTGCCTCCTCGTGCTGTGTCTCGCTGTCAGAACCTTCGGCGAATCCCAATGCCTGGTACGTCTTCGATCGGAGTGCCGTAGCGGTGGCCCGTTCAAAGTGATCGAACCACTGAAAAGTCAGAAGCAGCACCAAGCATTCGAGTGCAAATATCGAAAAGCACAAGGAGTGTCTCATTTTGCTAAATCTATTCGGCTACACACTGGAATCCCAGACGTTCGGTTGGTTTGTGTCTGTCTAGGCGGGATCTCGCAAGACATAATCAGTTGACGTCAGCTGCTTACAAGCTTAACACTATGAAACAAAACTTCACAAAAGAAGAATAATACATCCGACAGATTTATGCACCAAAGTACGGGTAGGAGCCAGACCCTGTACTCAAGAACTTTCGGAACCACACCGGCTCAAACGATCGTGTCTGTGATCTAGACTAGCGCCAATTCTGCGCGGCGGAATCTGTCCAGAGCCCAACCTTGCGCGACGTCAACGGATTGAACAGCGCTAGCAGTCAGCCATGCGTTCTTAAAAAAGAGGCACGTGCTTTTGCTGTGGCTGGTGTCAGTCTGTAGATCGGTGGGGAGTTTTCCAAGGTGGCGGGCTGGGGAGTATTGGCGGAGTCAAGATACGGAAAGAGGTGCACTAGCACAGAATGTCTGACCGCGGCCATCCGGCCTAAAATGAGGCAGGCTCCCCCTGGGCTCTACCGCCGCCAATTGAAATGCAGCATAACTGAAGATCTTCCTTCATATCAAGCAGTATTTGGAGACTGTTAAACATGCGACGAATTTCTATGTAGAGAGAGATTTTGACAGCCTCGGTAGAGCGGGTAACGCGACGCTGCCAATGCTAGCAGCCGAACTGCCCAGTTCAACACTTCATTCACTGACACTGCTCCAAAAGTTTATTAGTGGATATCAGGAGCGTCACATTTTGGAAGACCTCAAGATAAAACCATATGCGAAGACACTCCGCTAGACATCAGAATCCATACGTCGTTCGGGGGGTAATCGGGCAACGTCTTTGGTTCCCACGTGGAAAACCTCGAACGACAGGAGGGTTCGTGCGTAGGAGATTCTGATGGCATATCTCGAGCTACGCATCAGTCGCCGTGGCGAGCAGCCCCTGTTGCGCGCGCTGTGAAAAAACTGCATCCGATGTTGTTCAATGATAATCCACTTGAACTCCCTCATGCACTCCCGGAGGCAACACAGAGCGGAATACCGAAACACTTCGAGACCTCACACCCTATCTTCTTCGTTTGTAACAGCATGACGTAACATAAGATAATTTACGAAAGAGAGAACAGAAGGCAGCGTGGTGGTCCCCGCAGGGAGTGCACAGAATACTCCCGGGGGCGATGCTGTCGCGGTATTTTGTTGTCTTTTAAAATGCCTCCATCACCCAGGGTGAGGATATCAGTCACTGGCACGTCAGCACGAGGCGGTGCGCGATTTATTTTGGGTGCTCTCTGTGGAGTTGGGACCTGCAGAACAGGCCTTCTTAAGAAAATACCACCATGATTATCGGTATTCCGGGCACAAACGTTTCGCATATCGATCATTACCAGCATGTCTCGATAACGGATGTGTGAGAGGGCAATCCAGATTGGAGAATGTAGGGTGTTACGTGAACGAGATCGGTAGAATCTACCTTCTTTTTGTCCATTTACTCTCTTCACGTCCAACTCGGGGGAATCGTGAACTCAGTCATCTCTACCGGGAGAAGTGGGAAAATGCCAGCCCAGCAGCGCGGGGGTTAAAATCTGTTCCGTTGAGTCAACAGGCCAATGCCACTCCGAACGCACTGATTGCGTGTCCCTACTACCTACAACATAAACCGCATGCCTCAAGATGGTGTTTCCAGTTCAGGATTGCCTCCTCATCTCCTACACACTCTGCATCCACTGCGTGAAAGGCAAATCTTAGTGTAGCACACGACTTGTTCGGCGAATCGTCCGCAGTATCTGCAGCGAACGGTGCGATGGGCCCCCTTATTTCAGAATCCGTCACTGCCGGCTTCTTCAGTACGTGCGGAAGGACGCCCTGTGTAAGTCAGGATCGCATTGCACTTCTCGCTGCGGAAGTCACCTGACCTACTCCTGAAAATGGAATACCTACTGCATGGTCTCAGTGAGAACGACGGATGTGTCTCTTTTCGCACTACCGAGCAAGACAGGCCTGCGTCACAGCGTGGGCAGGACAGATTGGAAGTAAGCAAGTCCCCGGATGGCACCCTTTGCATCTAGTTGCGCAAGCTGTTTCCTATTTTGGTGGACGCTGGTTTGGTGCATACTGAATCCCAAATGAAGATGGGCACGGTGGAGTCCTAGGTCGTTCGTGTTGCGGATTTGGAGCAGTTGAATATGTGGGCAAAACGGCGGCGATCGAAACAGCGTCACCATTTCTTGTCGAGGCGAACCAGGCTGGTCCATTTTCTATGGTGTGTCCCTACTCTGGTTGGGCGCAGCAGGGAGTGATTGGCAGGGATGCGAAGAACGTACCCTCTGATCATCTCGCCAGAATCAGGTGTGTATAGATCTTGGGAAGAAGGCGACAGCGGAAGTCTGAGCGTTAGTCAGTGCCCAGGCGTCAGTGAGGCTGACTTTTGTGATCATACGCACTTGTCGAACATACCCCTTGAAATCCATCTAGGCGTAATGGCCGACGCTGCGAAATCACCTAGTACGAGTTGCAATACAGAAGTCCACAGGGTTACTCGCACACCATCGTCCTCCTTCAAGGACCGTCAGCCACAAAAGTGCGCAACCTCTCTCACTGCATTCAGACCGTTGTTTCTGTTAATGTCATGCTACTCTGGCGTTTTCGGCATCGTGTCTACCCTTTCGACTGAACCTCTTGCCACCCCCGCCTTGGGATCGTGTCACACATCGCAGTCCAATGGTGTGTCGGTCACCCCGAAACGACGCGTTCGCTTCAAGTCCAGTTTTGCAGTCTCACCACTCTAGTGGCTCCCTTCTACGTAAAACAAGCAACTTGTTGTGTTGCAGCCTTCGCTGAACAAATCTGGGCTTCTCTTGGAAGCGAAAGGGACGACTCCCCACGGGTTGCCGTTGCAACCATGTGCTATGCTCCAATCGTCTGTTTAAACAAGGTCACGCCGCGCGACCAGGAGCTATGCTGCATGCGGAAGCGCGGTGTTGTGGAGAAGGCTACGCCATTCAACCGAATTCAACACCTTGTCTAAGAAATGCATTTCTCTACTTCTCGCAGTGCGCGACCCGGCCAACATTTCGTTCTATTCCTCAGTTAGACTGGATTGTATGATGTCTATACACTCAAGCATCTCGAGTGTATGCATGAGAAGGAAGTGCCCAGATACGTTTTGCCTACGAATGGCAAAATTGAGTTCCCCATCAACCCGCGCTTTTTTCCTCACGTTAATTTCCGCTTTCTGTGGCACTACACAGAGTAGCGTGTGTACACGGTCTTCCCGTCTTTTCCCCCGCAGACTGTGGGATCCTTCACACGACAGTCGCCGCGTCGTTGCTTGCTTTGTCTCTTTTCGCCCGTCCCGGCATTGCGGTCGCGAATGCCATTGCGGCTCCCGTCTCTTTCTGTTCTACGGCCTTCCACTGAGCCGAGTTGTTGACCCCACCAACTTGTGTTGTACCTTTTATGTAGCGGTTTCTGTTCGCAGTTGCGTACTGTAGAAGCGGACGCGCTTTTTGTTCGATCGACCGTCGAGTTGTGCCGGTGTTCTGCTGTATAGCTTCCTCATTCTAGGCACGATATGTGCACCTTGTTCTTGTTCTCGTGCCGTGTACCTGGAACACCGAACCGTTGTCATTTTTCGTTCTTGCGTGCTCGTGGTCACCGCTCTTCTGCGTTCTCCCTCAATTTCCTGTACCGTTCCGGTTCCGTCCTCTCTTCGTGTTCCGCTTGGTCCTGACACTTCCGGTGTTCCGCTGAGTGTCTGCTCAGTTTCCTTCGGTTCCGCTTCGTGCTGTCCTCCATCCCTGTGCCTTCTGCCTGTTATATCTCTTCTTTTTGGACCACCCTCTGACTCCGCGTGGCGCCGTTGTCCACGTCGTGTTGCTCCGTCGCGTTGACCTGGTTTTCCTCCCTGTTCTCTGACCTTGCGGCCCGTCTCTTCTCTGCTTCGGATCGCCCCTGTCGTTTCGCTTGTCTTTCGTCTTTTCTGGTCTCCGCTTTCTTGTTCTGCCGGCTGTCATTCTCAGCCGTTCTTTCTTTTCCCTTTCTCTTCCCTCCGTGCGCTTTTTCCTTTACCTCTTTCCTTCTTTTTCTCTCGGGTATCTTCCTGCTCGGTCTCCAGCACTGAATCGTCGTTCCAGGTTAGAATCGAATGCGTATTTGCTTTAGCTCGTTGGGGAACGTTCTTTGCAGAGCAGCGAGAAGAAAGCACCGGCAAGCCCGAGGGGAGCCGCAACGTTACAGCTGGCTCTCCACTTGCCTCGCTTCTCCGCGAGACAAAGAACTCGCCAGGTCTCCCAAGAGCGGGACGCGAAAAATCACCTCTTCGACCTTCGGGGCGTATCCAGGTGTGTGTGGAAACCCCGCGGTGTCCATCCGCCAGCTGCGACCTCGATCCTGTTGGCCTCCGTCACCTTTTTTGTTCCTGCCGCCATGGACCCTGCCACAGCGTCTTGGGCCGCCACTGGGGCAGAGCCTGCGGTTGGCGAGAAGAGAAAAGCAAGTGTTGTGGAAGACGAAAATGCCTCGTAAGTGCCTGCACGCTCACGCCTGTGTCTGGAGGCGGCAGTAGGTCGGCGCGCCTCCTGTCCCAGCTCTTTTCTCCACCCGTTCATCTCTTTGGACACCCTTAGGGCCCGAGGCGTGCGTAGTGCAGTGGTCAGGAAAACGGGCAAAATCCAGCATCTGTCCTTGCGTTTACGGGCGGGGCCTCCCCACACGCGTTTCGTCTGTTTTCTGGCGTATTTGTCCAGGAAAGCTCTCAAGACGGTGCCGGGAACGGCGTTTCCTTCGCCGGGGCCTTCGCTGACCCCGTCGCCAGGCCTGGCGCAGCTGAACGCGACGCAGCCTCTGCTGTCTCCATCTGTCCTTTCTTCGTCATACGCGCCCCGTTCGATTTCGTCCCCAGCCGCTGCGTTCGTTGCAGGCGCCGCAGCGGTGACTTCTGTCCTGAGCGCGCCGTTGCTGGAGAAGCCACAGAGTCTCCTGGGGGGCGGCGACTCCGCCGCGGCCGTGCCGGGCGTCCCGGGCGAAAGCAACGGGACACTCCCGGCCGCGCTTCCGGGGGCAACGGGAGGCGAGCACGCCGTCGACGTGGCTCGAGCTGCCGCCGCAGCTGCAGCCGCCGTCAGCGCGCGCCAGGCGGCGGCCAACAGCGCGGCGAAGGCGCTGCAGATGGCCCTGAAGACTGCTGAATTGATTCAGGTACGGCAGGCTTCCAAAGGTCAAGCAAACTGGAGAAAGGGCTGCAGCCTGTGCGGACCTGGTGTGGTGCAGCGAAGGCGCTTCAGGCCCCGGCACGGAGGCGGATTGAGCACGCGCGGGCGAAGAGCGGAGAACGGAAGGCCGGGAGGACCGAAAAACTGGGGAGACCTCGGATGGGACTGCCTTCGCTCCAAAGCGCGTCAAAGGCCGTGGGGGAAACATCGCTAGAGGGACTTCATAGTCGACGTCCGAAAAGGGTAGTAGCCGTGCGTAGACACTGGCAGCGATGGCAAGGGCCAATGTGTCCGGAACGGGGGCATGCACATTTTTAAGGAACTCAGAAGCACAAGGATAGTTTGCCAAGCAATGGAACGCGACATTGGGAGTCTCGCTGGGTATGTGGGGCGCGCACATGCGCGCGTGCCTGCAAATGGGCCTTCCGCGCCACCGAGGTTCTCGGGACGCCACAGACTTGGGGGGCGTGGAGTCTAAACGCGAGCACACAGGTCCAGAGACGTGCGCAGATTTCCGCGTGACTTAGACGTGCAGGCTCGCGTTTATTTTCTTTACAGGGACCTATGGGCAGCCCAGCGGCGGCGGCGCCGGGGGCGGAACTCAGCGCGCAGAGTCGACACGCAAGGTACGGACACTCGGAGATGTCTCTCTGCGCCCTTGCGTTCTGTGTGTGCGGTCGTCTCTCTGCGCTCTCGTGTGCGGCCTTCTGCTTCGTGCGCGTGCCCCATATTTCGACACCCAAAACGCTCATGTGGGAGATGCGGTTCCCTTTCTCTCCTCCCCTGTTCACTCGCCACAGGGCCTGTGACGCTCAGGCGGGCGAGGCCTTTGCAGCAATCTGTGTTTCCGCCTTCCGTTTTTCGCCACTTTTTCGACCGCTCTCAAGATGGTGGGCCGCGCGTATCCGCGTTGGTGGCTGTCGCTTGGTGACTGGGGGGGGGGGGGGGGGGGGGGGGAAAACCATTCCCATTTCCCCGGGGTTTGTGGGGGGCCCCAAGGGAAGGACCCCTGGGAATGCCCCAAACCCCCTTTTTTTTCTCCGGAAGAAAATTCAACTTCAAAAATCTCCCCCCCCCCGGGACCCGGGGAGAGTTTCAAAAATATTTAAAGGAGTGGTTAAACTCTCTTTTGCCCAAAAAGGTCCCCGGAAACCCGGAAGGTTTTTTCCAAAAAGGAAAGGCCATTTGGGATTTTTTTGCCCGAACCTCCAAAAATCCCATGGAAAAAAAAGGCCCCAATTTTACCCCCCTTGCCCAAAAGGGGGGGAAAATTGAAAACAACCCGAAAAGTGGGGAAAAAACCGAAAACCCAAGAAAAAAAAAAACCC